>NC_091470.1:308683177-308688177 GCF_036971445.1 Narcine bancroftii
TTGACCTTGTTTTTATGTTTATGATCATAAATTTCTTGAAGATCAATTACAAATCCATATTTAATGTGTTCGTAGAGATTTTCAAATATCAGGTATATTTTATTCATTTAAGGGAGGTGGGTATTGGTTGCAAGGCCAAAACCTATGGTCCATCCATTTTTTTTTGGCTTGGCTTCATGGACGAAGATTTATGGAGGGGTATGTCCACGTCTGCTGCAGGCTCGTTGGTGACTGACAAGTCCGATGCGGGACAGGCAGGCACGGTTGCAGCAGTTGCAAGGGAAAATTGGTTGGTTGGGGTTGGGTGTTGGGTTTTTCCTCCTTTGTCTTTTGTCAGTGAGGTGGGCTCTGCGGTCTTCTTCAAAGGAAGTTGCTGCCCGCCGAACTGTGAGGCGCCAAGATGCACGGTTGGAGGCGAGATCAGCCCACTGGTGGTGGTCAATGTGGCAGGCACCAAGAGATTTCTTTAAGCAGTCCTTGTACCTCTTCTTTGGTGCACCTCTGTCTCGGTGGCCAGTGGAGAGCTCGCCATATAACCCGATCTTGGGAAGGCAATGGTCCTCCATTCTGGAGACGTGACCCACCCAGCGCAGTTGGGTCTTCAGCAGCATGGATTCGATGCATGCGGACTCTGCCAGCTTGAATACTTCGATGTTGGTGATGAAGTCATTCCAATGAATGTTGAGAACAATGTGTGATTTTGTAAGAGAAAATGGAAATTGTGATGTTCTTAAGCTTCTGGTCAGCAGGCATGTTGGGTTTTTGAAGGCTTTGCAAGCTGCTGCATTGCATCTTCTGAGGGTATACAGAGCAGCCAAGGTAGAAGGAGTTGATCAAAAAGATTCTGTTGCCCCAATATTGTTGTGCATTATTGGAACTGCAGTCATTCAGGAATATGATGATAGAAATGCTTTGTGGAGGCAGAATATAGGCCACCTGTGTGTAATATCCATTTTTCATCCTGCTCTTGCAGCCAGTATTTATGTGGGCATCTTTTCTATTTCCCACACATCTGCCCTGGCCCCTTCCCTCCCCAGATGTCACAAGGACAGGGATCTCCTCATTCTTATCTACCACTCCACCATCCTCCACATTCAACATCTTATTCTCAGCAATTTCTGCTACCTACAACTGGATCCCACCACCAGATATGTTCCCCTCCCCTCTTTCTATAAGGATCACCCCCTCTGTAACACCCTCATCCATTCATCCCTTCCCATCAATTGGGCTCCTTAGTAACTACCCTGTGACTGCAAGAAGTGCTACACTTATATTTCCACCTTTTCTACTATTCAAGACCCCAAATAGTCCTTCTAAGTGATGCAACAGTTCATTTGTGAATCTGTAAGGGTCATTTACTGCATTCAGTGCTCCAGATGCACTTCCTCTACATTGGGGAGAATGGATGCTAACTGAGCACTTGAGAACTTTAACTTTGTCCAATTCAACAGCAAGGACTAACCAATGGACAACCACTCCTATTCCATATACCACTGCCATACTGATGTGCCTCATATAATTGCTAAACTGAGACCACCCACAAATTGGAGAAATACCACCCTATTCTGTCTCAGCAATCTCCAACCAGATTGATCAATATCAACTTCTCCAATTTCCATTAATCCCTTCTTCTGGCCTCTCTTTCTCTTACCATTCTTTCTCCCCTCCTCCTGCTCTCCACCCCCTTACCTCTTTCTCCAATCAGAGAGCTATCCTTCCAAGTTTTTCTGCCCTTGCTCTGTATCACTTCTCAACTTCTTTCTCTTCTACTCTCCAACAAGTATCCGGCTGTTATCTCTTATCCGTTAGCATGTGCTTGTTCCCCTTCTTACCTTCTCTCTGGCTAATGATAGAGAGAAGTTAAAGGAGAAATGCCATTCAATGGCAAGGAAAGGTGATTATACCATTTCTTCCTTCATGTGTGACATCAAATTATTTCCTACTTCTCCGGCAAAGGCTGCATTTGTCCAGTTCTTGTTAAATGAACATAGGCTGCTTCATTAATAAATACATTGTGAATGGAATTGAAATTGAGCTTTTTTTAAAAAAAAGTAAAGAAATTCAACCTTATCCAGTAGTGCCAAATATGCTATATGGCAATGGCAGCAAGGACGATCATTTCACTGACGGTATTTAGCACAACTAATTGGAGATAAGTAGGTAGGTAAACCAACTCTTCAACCTTAATTTTTACTGCAAATGTTATTCCAGTTACTTGCACAGCAGCTTGATTTGATTATCCAATTATTAACATAATACTGTGTCTGCACAAGCTGACTGCACATTACAACAGTGATTGCTATTCAAATATATTTCATGGGCTCTCAAGCAGTTTAGGATATTCCAAGATCATATTTTAAAAAAATCTTTATTTTCAAAAGCAGAAGGAAAACATGACAACAACCATTGATATAAAAATGGTAACAGGTCCATACATGGTGGGTTGAGATCATGTTACAAGATTTCTAGTTTTAAATATTCTCCTTTGCTTCATGAATAAAACAAGGACATCCACCACCACCTCTCAGTCTTCTAACACTTTGAGAGATTCACACTCGCCTAAGTTTTGCTGTGGCAGCATTGACCGCCAAAGTTGGTCGCAAAAATCTAATGTAAATGAACTGTCATTTCCTATTTGACAATCAACAACATTTGTTTATCTTCACTATATCTATAAATATGCAGTCTGATGTAATAGGATACAGCTTTAAGATCCCATTCCATTGACACCAAATTTAGAAATACCATTTATAGTCATACTTCTCAAAGAATAAAGCAAATGGAATTTCCATTTAAAAACATTGCAACACAGAAGGAAAACAGGTTTTGAAAAACTAATACCTGGAACATTCATATTAAAAACACATTGCAAAGCAGGCACTGCATCACACTAAAAACCATTTCAATTGAGACAATTTAACATGAAGAAGTATCTAAACACAAAAGAACAAGAATGAAAGGAAATACGTACAATCAGAAAAATAAATTAATTTCAAACAAACTTACTCAGCAGTTTTCACCATTCTTTGTTGGATTTTGATTAAATATTGATAATTAAAAGGTTTTACAAGAACCTTTTTGTTTTAGTGCTGAGACTCGGTGTACTTCTGGTAACAGCCCGTTGGAAAGCTGAACAGACTGCTCATTTTAGAGCCTGGCTCAGGCAGATGCTGTCATTAACTCTAAGTTAGCCAGTCTCATGGAGTTTTACTGGCAGATGCCTTTTTTGCAGCTCACCAATCAAATGCTTTTGATCATCAAACTTGCCTTATTTTCTGGTATTTTGCCAAAATTTTAGTGAAAATTGTCGAAATAGGTTTATTTGTCAGTTTAACTAAGACGATGGAAGTGTTTCACTCAATTATGATTTTGTAGTTCAGAAGGCAACGCCTCGAAGCTTCAAGGTTTTTTTCTGAAAGTCCCAGTTCTTAAATATAGCTCACCAATAAAGGAAAGGACTGATAAATAATAACACTAGAAGCTTGGCTGGGGCTGTCACTAATACTTATCTGAAAGCAATCTCATCAGCCCTTCAAAATACAACAGCCCTGTATTTCTTTGCCCTAAAAAGCACAAATCTGAATAATTCATCCAGCAGCACAGGCTTTCTGTTCCCTTCAATCCTTACACAAATCCCCACCCCCACATCCTTTCAAATAAAGCCATAGGCCATGAATTTCTCAACAAATTTCCTGACATAGCTTGTTGCCATTACAAGTTTTAAATAAATTACATTTAGCACAGAAAAGCTACAGAGAATAAATGCCTTTATATCTGAAACTCTATGAGAATTTGCAATCTTCCAAAGCAAAACTTTTTTTGATGATTGCAAAATAAAGCCATGGCTCCAATCTAATTTAATCTCAAAAGGCCTGAACAAATAGGATACAGTATTATTTTAACTGAATGCACCATTAAATTACATTGTTCACTTTCTATCTCACAATTACTGCCTCAAGGCCAACAAACAAAATATCAACTAATATAAGCAATACTGTCACTTTATGCTTTGAGTGTAAGTTAGCTACCAAGTCGGCCTTTTGCACAGGAGGTAAAAAGGGCAAGCAAAGCTGTTCTAGCTTGCAGTGTTGGAGAACATGGATTCTAAAACACTGATGCAATAAACAGTTACCTTTGTTGTGATGCAGTTCACAATTCCGAAGTTAACAACCCATGGGCCTGTCTATACAAGTAAGTAGAGAGCTGAAAGTTTATCTCACACTTGCCCAAACAATAATAATTCACATTTATACAAACATTTTCATTGTACTAAAAGCTAAGCTGTTTGACATGAGCATCTTCAAAGAAATTCTGACATCAAACCACTCAAGGAGATCTTAAGTATTAACTACACAAGTAGTTTTAAGTAATACCTTAAAGGGGTGGGGCACTGGGGCTGGTGATGTGGAGAGAAAGGGAGAGAGACAGGATTCCAGGAGGGAATTACAAAGCTTTGGATCTCAGTAGCTGAAGATACATTTGCCACAACAGAAGAGAAAAAAAAATCATAAATGCTCAAGTGGCAGAATGGGGTCCGTGCACTTTCTATATCTCAGAAGGTTTTTAAAAAATGACAAAAATAGAACACTTGTCGGTTTCTGGGGGAACTGAAGACAAGGACAAGAATTTTAATACAGAGGTAATTGAGAACCAAGCAGAGACATGGTGGGTGAAAAGAATTTGCTGCAAGTTAGGGCAAGGGTTTGAAATATCTTATCCAAAGATGGCAATGACAGCAGTGATAAAAATGATAAGCAGCTAATCAACTTTTGCCTTGGTCTATGTAAAATAACACATTAGCTTAATCGAAAGCACAACATTCCCCATGTTTTTGTTCCTGATCTTGTCATGGAAAACTCTGGAAGGCATCAGGAAGCTCGACAAATATCACACATTTCTGGGGACAACAACGCCTTTACTTCTAAGGGCCAGTGTCAGCATCCAAAACACAATATTCAGAAATAATTATGATATCATTTATTATGTATTCGATTCATTGT
>NC_091470.1:308690677-308743177 GCF_036971445.1 Narcine bancroftii
GCAGATTCTTGGACTGAGCGGTTGGCACTGAAAAGAGATTGGAAGTGTTCTGACCATCAGTTGTGGATGGAGATCTCGTCGCTGAGGAGGACTTTGCCGTCTGAGCTGCGCAGCGGGCTTTGGAATTGGGGTGAGGGGCCGTACACAGCCTTTAGAGCCTCGTAAAAACCCCTGAAGTCGCCAATGTCCGCGCTGAGCTGGGTTCGTTTGGTGAGGCTAGTCCACCACTCATCTTGGATCTCCCAGAGTTTGCGCTGAAGATGGCTGCATGCGCGACGGAAGGCTTGTTTCATCCCTGGCTAGGACGGCTTTGTAAGGTGAGCCTGGTGGGCAGCTCGCTTCTTTGCCAGCAGCTCCTGGATTTCCTGGTTGTTTTCGTCGAACCAGTCCTTGTTTTTCCATGACTACCAGCCCCCCCACATCTCCATCGGGTACACAAAACTCAAAACGGTCAACCAGTTTACCTATCTCGGCTGCACCATTTCATCGGATGCAAGGATCGACAACGAGATAGACAACAGACTCGCCAAGGCAAATAGCGCCTTTGGAAGACTACACAAAAGAGTCTTTGAAAAACAACCAACTGAAAAACCTCACAAATATTAGCGTATACAGAGCCGTTGTCATACCCACGCTCCTGTTCGGCTCCGAATCATGGGTCCTCAACTGGCATCACCTACGGCTCCTAGAACGCTTCCACCAGCGTTGTCTCCGCTCCATCCTCAACATTCATTGGAGCGACTTCATCCCTAACATCGAAGAACTCGAGATGGCAGAGGCCGACAGCATCGAATCCATGCTGCTGAAGATCCAACTCCGCTGGGTAGGTCACGTCTCCAGAATGGAGGACCATCGCCTTCCCAAGATCGTGTTATATGGCGAGCTGTCCACTGGTCACCATGACAGAGGTGCACTAAAGAAGAGGTACAAGGACTGCCTAAAGAAATCTCTTGGTGCCTGCCACATTGACCACCGCCAGTGGGCTGATATCACCTCAAACCGTGCATCTTGGCGCCTCACAGTTCGGCGGGCAGCAACCTCCTTTGAAGAAGACCGCAGAGCCCACCTCACTGACAAAAGGCAAAGGAGGAAAAACCCAACACCCAACCCCAACCAACCAATTTTCCCCTGCAACCACTGCAACCGTGTCTGCCTGTCCCGCATCGGACTTGTCAGCCACAAACGAGCCTGCAGCTGACGTGGACATTTACCCCTCCATAAATCTTCATCTGCGAAGCCAAGCCAAAGAGAAAGATATATATATATTATATATATATGCGCCTTCCGTCGCGCATGCAGCCATCTTCAGCGCAAACTCCGGGAGATCCAAAATGAGTGGTGGACTAGCCTCGCCAAACGAACACAGCTCAGCGCGGACATTGGCGACTTCAGGGGTTTCTACGAGGCTCTAAAGGCAGTGTACGGCCCCTCACCCCAAGTCCAAAGCCCGCTGCGCAGCTCAGACGGCAAAGTCCTCCTCAGCGACAAGATCTCCATCCTCAACCGATGGTCAGAACACTTCCAATCTCTTTTCAGTACCAACCGCTCAGTCCAAGATTCCGCCCTGCTCCAGCTCCCTCAACAGCCCCTAAGGCTAGAGCTGGATGAGGTTCCCACCCTGGATGAGACATATAAGGCAATCGAACAACTGAAAAGTGGCAAAGCAGCAGGTATGGATGGAATCCCCCCAGAAGTCTGGAAGGCTGGCGGCAAAACTCTGCATGCCAAACTGCATGAGTTTTTCAAGCTTTGTTGGGACCAAGGTAAACTGCCTCAGGATCTTCGTGATGCCACCATCATCACCCTGTACAAAAACAAAGGCGAGAAATCAGACTGCTCAAACTACAGGGGAATCACGTTGCTCTCCATTGCAGGCAAAATCTTCGCTAGGATTCTACTAAATAGAATAATACCTAGTGTCGCTGAGAATATTCTCCCAGAATCACAGTGCGGCTTTCGCGCAAACAGAGGAACCACTGACATGGTCTTTGCCCTCAGGCAGCTCCAAGAAAAGTGCAGAGAACAAAACAAAGGACTCTACATCACCTTTGTTGACCTCACCAAAGCCTTCGACACCGTGAGCAGGAAAGGGCTTTGGCAAATACTAGAGCGCATCGGATGTCCCCCAAAGTTCCTCAACATGATTATCCAACTGCACGAAAACCAACAAGGTCGGGTCAGATACAGCAATGAGCTCTCTGAACCCTTCTCCATTAACAATGGCGTGAAGCAAGGCTGTGTTCTCGCACCAACCCTCTTTTCAATCTTCTTCAGCATGATGCTGAACCAAGCCATGAAAGACCCCAACAATGAAGACGCTGTTTACATCCGGTACCGCACGGATGGCAGTCTCTTCAATCTGAGGCGCCTGCAAGCTCACACCAAGACACAAGAGAAACTTGTCCGTGAACTACTCTTTGCAGATGATGCCGCTTTAGTTGCCCATTCAGAGCCAGCTCTTCAGCGCTTGACGTCCTGCTTTGCGGAAACTGCCAAAATGTTTGGCCTGGAAGTCAGCCTGAAGAAAACTGAGGTCCTCCATCAGCCAGCTCCCCACCATGACTACCAGCCCCCCCACATCTCCATCGGGCACACAAAACTCAAAACGGTCAACCAGTTTACCTATCTCGGCTGCACCATTTCATCAGATGCAAGGATCGACAATGAGATAGACAACAGACTCGCCAAGGCAAATAGCGCCTTTGGAAGACTACACAAAAGAGTCTGGAAAAACAACCAACTGAAAAACCTCACAAAGATAAGCGTATACAGAGCCGTTGTCATACCCACACTCCTGTTCGGCTCCGAATCATGGGTCCTCTACGGCACCACCTACGGCTCCTAGAACGCTTCCACCAGCGTTGTCTCCGCTCCATCCTCAACATCCATTGGAGCGCTCACACCCCTAACGTCGAGGTACTCGAGATGGCAGAGGTCGACAGCATCGAGTCCACGCTGCTGAAGATCCAGCTGCGCTGGATGGGTCACGTCTCCAGAATGGAGGACCATCGCCTTCCCAAGATCGTATTATATGGCGAGCTCTCCACTGGCCACCGTGACAGAGGTGCACCAAAGAAAAGGTACAAGGACTGCCTAAAGAAATCTCTTGGTGCCTGCCACATTGACCACCGCCAGTGGGCTGATAACGCCTCAAACCGTGCATCTTGGCGCCTCACAGTTTGGCGGGCAGCAGCCTCCTTTGAAGAAGACCGCAGAGCCCACCTCACTGACAAAAGGCAAAGGAGGAAAAACCCAACACCCAACCCCAACCAACCAATTTTCCCTTGCAACCGCTGCAATCGTGTCTGCCTGTCCCGCATCGGACTGGTCAGCCACAAACGAGCCTGCAGCTGACGTGGACTTTTTACCCCCTCCATAAATCTTCGTCCGCGAAGCCAAGCCAAAGAAAAGACATACACACATACATATAAATATATATATATATACACACACACACACACACACACACAAACAAAAATAAATAAATAAATAAATAAACATTTAAATAAATAGAGAGAGAGAGAGAGAGAGAGAGAGAGAGAGAGAGAGAGAGAGAGAGAGAGAGAGAGAGATAATATATATATATATATATATAAAATCTGTCCTGGTCTAACAATGATAATGTTAAAACCAAGAAAGTGCACCCAAGACTACTTTCTGGAATCTTTAGGAAATTCAGCACCTTCCCAAGGAATCTTACCAGGTGCATAATTGAAAGTATCACAGCCTGGTGTGGAATCTGCTCTGCACATGACCGCAAGAAACTGCAGAGATGTTCTTTTAAAATGATAAACTATCAATTGACCATTATAAACCTCATGTTAATAATCATTATGTTTGTTTCATCATTTCTATTTTTTATTCTTTTTATTTAAGTAACAGAAAATATGTTCTCTTTTTTTCAATCATTAGGCAAACACAAGTTAATCTTAAGGATTATGTTATTTAAATTGAATTCTCCATGTTTATTGAAATTTCTGCACATAACATTAAAACAAAAATGATCATTTATTTCCTTTGTTATTGTCATGCATTTTTTCAAACAATTACTGTTACACCCCCAGCAGCAATTGGGAGCCACACAAACAAATGGGTTAAATTTGACACAAAATTTATTAACAGACTAACAATAATAAAATTAACCCAATAAACTTAATACCCAAACACCAGCCTTAATGGCAACTCAATATAAACAGCAGATTATTATACAGTGTATGTGGCAAAAAAAAACCAGACCATTACAGTCCAGGCTGAAATGCACCCCCACCAAAAAAAATCACCAAAATTCCCCAAACCCCCCATTTCATTCACATCAAGTCTGTCAGTCAAGAAGGAACAGCTCACGGATCTGGTCTCTAGGCTTGGGATTTTTTGTTTCCTTGCTCACTGGTCTTTCAGTTTGAGGCTGTATCCAGATGACTATTGTCCCTATAGGCTTTCAACCCTGTCAGGGGAACACGAGACTGCCTTCAGGTTCGAATGTGGCAACAACCACCTTTACTTCCTTTTCCTGGGACTTTTCACAGTGACCCTCTTTAGGGTTAACAAGTGACCATCTGTAACACAGTCCTCTTCTTTGGACACCTTGTCTTGACTGTTCCTGTGACTCCTGTCACACGAAGTCCTCTTCTTGAAAGGGAGCGGGAGAGGCACTGGTCAGGCCCTCACACATTCTGTGTATCAGAGTTTCCCAAACTGCTGTCAGAACAACAGTCCTAGCATCCATGGAAAAAGTAGCTCAGTCTTCCTTTTCCCACTGAAATTACTGAGTGAACACACTGACATAGCTCCAGATGGCAGTACTAGCACCCGTGAACAAAGCAACTCAACGAGTGGCTTGCTGAAACTGCAGGCGAACACTCGTAATCAGACTGACTGACTGACTGCATGCAGTCCAAACCACTGACTAACCTCTTCAAAACCAGCATGCTGGGATTTTTAAACTGCCCAGCATTGCCTCCAGCTCTCCCCATTGGTGGAGAGGTTAACAGGTGCAGGCTCACTATCTTACCAGCCCTTGGACTTCCGGCACATGATTTCCATGCTTTGACAGCTGTCAAAGTCCCCTAGTGGTAGCCCAGCACCACTACAGCTCCTAGCAACTGTCAAATCCCCTGCAGTAGGTTCAGTCCTTTCCTCAGTCAAATATAAAATTGTCCAAGGTCCATAACAATTATTGTTAAAAAATAGTCCTCCAGTGCATCTTGAAGATGTAGAAGGTGTAGATGAATTCACATTCTCAGATCTTACTCTGAGAAACTACTAATCATCAAAACTAAATTAATTGATCTTTTGGCTGAGTACATATTTCAGGATCATGATGTCATAATATTGTCTATATTGGAATAGGCAATGCTTTTCAAAGTAATGGAACTTTTGACATTCGCCAGAATTGTGTTAAATCTCAATTTCCCTTTAACAAAAACGTGCACCAGTTTGAGAGGCACTAATTTTCATGGGTGTGAATGAGCACATAAAATTCCACAAACATTAAACAAAATGAACAACTAGTTTATCTGTTGACGTTGAAGGGAGTCAAAGAAAGAATATATGCTGATGGAACTCTCAGACAATGAGGAAATGTTTCTGGTTTGTTGCATGCCCTATGCACTCAAATTTGAACCAAAAACTTAGAGCCCAGAAAGGTAGGTTTCACCAGTTGAGCTCAGCCAACACTTCAAATTAACAAAATAGAAATTTTATGGATCATCTATGTTTAGTAAATTTGCATCCAGTGTTATAAAAGACAAAGAACTTTGGGAACCTTCTCCAAGGGAAATTATACTAACATCGTTGGTTGAAGACTTTCTCAGAACCTTTTTGATCCAAAGAGCAATGCTAGTTTCTCTTTTAACTGATGCTGATTGCGTTTCCAGAATTTTCTGTTTTAATTCTGCCAAAATAAATTGTCTTAATGCTGAAGGGGGGAAAAAAAATGTTAATCCAATTGTTTGAACTTGATTTTAAGTTCGATTCTGGAGATGAAAAAAACTTTGATGAGAAAAAATATTACTACCTCCTGGCCATCTTCTGCCTCCCCAATAATAAACTAGTTATAATCTCCCCACAATCAAATACAACTTTTGAAGTTAAAGAAAAATTATCATCAATAGTCTCCTGATACACATTTGAAACTGAAGATTATGCTATACCTACAGACCAGGTTTGTGTTTCATTCTATGGGTTTGAAAGATGCACATGATTATCAAAGCATGCATCACAATTAACATTCCGAAAATACCACACTTCAATTTTCTACAGCCTATAAATATTGGCCGGCAAAGAAAACATTTGGCTGGAAATAAATTGTGTTTTTCTCTCCCAAAGGCATGGCTGCTCTCAGATATGATTCTCTGCATCGCATCCAAGTTTTACATGAAACACATACCAGTAATTACTGACCTACATATTGACCACCAAATGCATCATATTTATAAATTGCTAAAGCTATTAAGCTATTATTTTAAGTTAACTTTCAGATTCAAGTTTCAATTTATTGTCATTGTAATAAAAGTGTCCTATTACATTAAGTTGTTTTTGTCTGCTGGAAGGCAGACAGATTCACCATCAGCAGAAATTGCCCTAAGTGCCTCTTACAGTCAGAGAAAAAGAAACAGAGGAGAGTTCCCCTAGAATCACCAAGTGTCCATAGATTCACCTCCAGCACTTTTGCAGCCTCCACAGCCACATTGACTGTAATGGTCTGTTTTTTTTTGCCACACAGTCCAAACCATTGGCAACTTGAGATCCAGATCGAAACCACCAACACACTTTCAGCACTTTTGGCACCCCCTTGCATCTCAGTTCCGATACCTGGTACCCCTTCAGCCAGTCTCCAGCAGTCCGCAGCCCGGCAAGAATCTGCCGACAGCAGTCTCCATCAGCCCCCAGCCCCCTTGGGTTCCTCTCCTCAAGTCGCCAGCAGTCCGCCAAATGCATGGGTCTTTCAGCTGCAGAGCCCCCTCACTGGTCTGCCACCGTGATCACTGCCCCATGGGTCATCTCTTCTGCTTCTCCTCCTCTGGTGTCCTCCACTTCCCTAGCTGCTGCCAATCATAGATGCCACCATCTTGGGGGCAGACCCTACGGTCACAGGATTTTTAATAAAACTACCTTTGGCTCCTTTAACAGGCTGTTCAAAGCCTGTGCGGAGCTGATGGCAGTTGACTGGGTGGTTGGACTCCTCGCTCCCCGTAGATCCGCACCAGTGGCAGCACTGCTGTTAGAGCGGCTCCAGCAGTGCCGCCATTTCATGACTATTTATGGTAATTTAAATAACTTTTCCATGCATTTATTTGCAGGCTACCTGGCAACAGCAGGCAAACTGAACTTGTCACTGCATCTCAGTCCACACGAGAACAGTTTAAGCTGCAACTCTAAACTCTATGGACCTGCCTGTTAAAATTCCTTCAGGTTTTGAGATTGGACATTCTTATCATTAAAATGTAACTGGGTGCTGACAAATATTTATCCTTCTTTAAAACAAGAAATAAAATATCGAATGGAAATTTGACTGACTATTTAAAAGTCAAAAGTATTCAGTTTTTTTTGATTTGCATTCTTCCTTGACTATGTCAGGATAACCCCTTCCACCTCATGTGCTTTTCTGTTTCTTCACTGAATTAGTGAGTTTGAACTTAAGAAATAACATGCAATAGTCAGAGCTATGTGAATTTATTCTGAAAGATCTGCAGTATCATCAATGGGAATAGATCAACTGAACCACACAACATGCTGCCCTTGTTTGATATAAACTGATAGAATTTGCTTCATAATTCTATACTCTGTAATTTGCACCCTTCTATTTTAGATGGCTTATGAATGTGAGAGCAGTGCAAATGAGTAATATCCTCCTTTCTGACCTGCACAGGGGCTTAATCCCTTCCTCTCTTCCTGTACATTCATGATTGTGTAGCCAAGTTTGGCTCCAATGAGATCTGCAAATTCACCAACAAAACCACTGTGTTTGGACAAATAACTAGAAATGATGAGTCAGAATATGGGATGGGGTTGAGAATATA
Organism: Narcine bancroftii; assembly: GCF_036971445.1. Classification (NCBI taxonomy): domain Eukaryota; kingdom Metazoa; phylum Chordata; class Chondrichthyes; order Torpediniformes; family Narcinidae; genus Narcine; species Narcine bancroftii. Next base: position 308,698,699 of record NC_091470.1, read on the forward strand.
GTTGGACTGTGCCAGAACAACAACAATCTTGCTCTCAACTGCACCAAGGAGTTTATTGTTGGTTTTTAGAAAGTGAATATCAAGGTAAAATCTACCTTTCTGCATTTCTGGGATGGAGATGGAGAGATTTAGTAATTCTGGGAATACTTTAGCATTGATGGGAGTCCATATTTCGAGGCAACCATCAAGAAAGCACCCCAATGCTATACTTTTTAGAAGTCTGAAGTGATGTCGCAGGTCATTGGATACCCTCTCAAAGTTCCTCAAGTGCACTGTGGAAAGTACACTGACTGGTTGTACCAGAGCCTCATTTGGTAATTTGAGTGCCCAAGAATAAAGAAGGTTATAGAAGATAGTGAACATGACCAAGTCTATCATAGGCCCTGACTTCCAATCCTCTGAAGACATCTATTTGAGCAAATGCCAACTCCCAAGCTCTCTATTTGTCCCTGGACCACCTGGATGCCAAAGATATGCATGTTAGACAAATGTTCTTATACTACAGCTCTGTCTTCATTATCATAGTCTCCAGAAAACTCATTCCCAAACTTCAGGATCAAGGCCTCAGTGTCCCCCTCTGCAACTGGATCTTTGACATCCTACCAGAATAAGTGAAGGTGAGTAAAAACTTCTCCTTGCTCACACATGAGGATGTGTACTCCGTACACTTCTATAGACCATTTAAATCTACAACTATACAACTGAATACCATACCCATTGTCTCTTCAAATTTGCTGACACCACCACAGTAGTGGGCCAGGTATCAGATAATGACCAGAAGGAACACAGGAAAGAGATTGAAAGTCTTGTGACATGGTGCCAAGATAACAATAATACTAAGGAGATAATCACTGACTTCAGAAGAGATGGCAGAGTCCACACCACTGTCCACATTAAAGGTAATGAAGTCAAAAGAATGTAAGCTTCAAGTTCTTAGGAATAAAGATCTCCAATGACTTGACCTGGGTCAAGCGCATAGATGTGACAATCAAGAAAGTGTACCAAACGCTCAATTTTCTTAAAAAACTAAGGTACTTTGGCAAGCCCCACTGTCCCTCAAATAATTCTACAGGTGCACCATCAAAAGTATACTTATTGGATGCATCACAAAGTGGCATAGGAACCAGTCTGTTCAAAATTAGAAGGAACTACAGAAGGTAATGAATACAGATCAAAACATAATGAAAACTTTGCTCCCTTCCAGAGACTCCATCTACATCTTCCATTGACTCAGAAAGGCAGGCAACATACTGAATGACCCATCTCACCCCGGACACATTGTGGAAAAAGATTCAAGAGTGTGAAAATCTTCACCAATAGGCTTAAAGAGTTTCTACGCTGCAGCCATGATGGTCCTGAGTGTACCCCGTAAAAGAGCCATAATGCAGCCCTTGCTTGCTGCTGAATGACCTTCCTTTTCATTGTTAGTATATAATCTATAAATTGTGCTCTTTACACGGTTGTCGGTAATGCTAGAGATGACTTGTTGGACTGCTCACAGAAGAACACCTCACTGTACCATGTATTTTGTGACAAATAAACTTGTGCAAACAAATTGGCCATGAACTTTCTCCATTTCACTCTTTGGATACAGACTTACCTGCAAGAAGCAGTCTCCCAGTCAACTTTTGCAAAATCCTGACTAATGACATTGAAATCAGCCTTCCCTAGTCCAGGGCCTTAATTTTTGGTGTGAATTTATCCTCTTTTACAACTACCTTTAAATGCAGAATAATGCCCACCATCTTCAAAATGTTCTCCCATTGAGATCTCACCCCAGTATACACTAATATTCGGTCCACTATTCCTTCTCTTGAGGGATTATGAACTCTGGAAATTCTCTTGGATACAGATAATAACATAATGAAAAATTTTCTCCCTTCCAGAGACTCCATCTACATCTCCTGTTGACTTAAAAATTCCACTCCCCTCCAGCTTTTCACGCAAATGCAATCTCAGTTAATATGGGGGAAGTTGAAATCCTTGACTACTATCGTCCTATTATTCCTCCACTTGTCTGTGATTTTGCCACATATCTACTCCACCATCTATCTGTAGCATACATTTGCCCTGAAGCTTTACCCACACGAGTTCATTTTAACAGCCTTCTAGTATATTCTCCTTCATTACTGCAGTAATGGACTCCTTAATCAATATTGCAATGCCACTTCCTATTTTACATCCTTCTATTCCTACTTCTGAAATAGATTTATAAAATTAGCTACCTACTGGTCATTTGGAATCACACATTTTATCAATGTAAATGAAGTATAATACTGCTTTTTTCTCAACCAGAAAATAGATGGTTTCAACTGTTAATTTTTCACATGATTGATGAAATGCAATGTATCAACATTTAGAATTTTTATTCCAGATTTTCTTAAAATGCAAGCATTAAATCTTTCTCAATCAAGAATTTTATCTTTCATTTCTTCTTCCTTTAAAAGTGTATTTTAAATTTTAATTTTAGACACACAGCATGGCAACAGGCCATTTCAGCCCACGAGTCTGTGCCAACCAATTAACTGGTACATTTCGAACGGTGGGAGGAAATGAGAGCCCCTGGGGAAAACCCGCACAGGCACGGAGAGAACGTACAAACTCCTTACAGACAGCGCAAGATTCGAACCCCAGTCGTAATTACTGGCGCTGTAAAGGTATTGCACTAACTGCTATATGAACCATGCTGCCCCAATGTTGTGAATTTATCCTCTCCATCCTTTAACATCCAATCCTGGCATTCCTTTTTATTTTGAGGTACTGCTAAATATTTTATTCTTAGTTTTAGTGATTTGCCTTTCTCATGAAAGAGAAATGATTTCAGCATTTTCCCATTTTAAAAATCATATTTCACCCATTTAAAAAATATGAAAATATAGGCAGAAGCTTATGTTTCAAAGCTTCACTTTCTGAATTGCCAAGCTGTTTTAAATTCAAGATCTTCAGGTAATTGCAATTTTTTTTCCAAAAGGTTTGCTTCTTGAAAAAACTTCAAGCTGAACACAAAGATAATTTCAGATTTGGTGCATTACATAGGAAGTTTGAGAAAAATTAAATAAAATTTAATGAATTTAGTATGCTTAATCGTCTTGTGGTGGGCCTTCGCAGTCCTCCATGGGGATTCACAAAATGAAGGACGAACGTGACAATCCAGCATGAGGCCCGCAGCATTGTCCTCCAATTGGCCATAAGCAAAAGAGCTTAACCGGCCTATCAGCGAAAGCAGATCACAAGCACACCAATCAGTGCTGAGAGTGTTTTGACCACGCCCTTCATCTTGAGAATAAAAGCAGGGTTATGAGCCCAATAAAGCGGAGAGTGTTAACTACACTCAACTGGGGTTCGTGTCATTCTTTCTGGGAACAGCGTGTTCTTTCCGAGCTAACCTGCATACAGCTATAACCTCTCCTGCGCTATAGGCTCCACAGAGATATAGCTTGTGCAGCTAGCTGCAGTATAAAGATACTGACACATTGCATTATTTCAACTGACCCAAAAATGTTTTGCCACTGATTTTTGTTTGCATTCAGCATCTGATGACTCTCGTATCAGTGTCCAACAATAGTCAGCCAGCATTGATGGATTCCAGTTGCCCAGATATCACTTTTCCATGGTCATAATGTCCTGATGAAACCCTTCTCTATGTTCGTCACTTCACCAAGATCAACAGGGAAGAAGTCCAAATGCAAATGCAGAAATGAATTTTCAATTACATGTTGGACTGTGATTTTTTTTTAATGCTTGATGAGGACTTAAAATAATGAGAGGAAATTTTAAAAAAATGGGTTACATCTAAAAAAACACCTTGCGATAGAAAAATTTAAAGGTGATATTTGTGATCATTCATAAAATACACCTAATAGTGGTCAGAAGGCAAACTCTTCATTGTCCATTTTTATTTGTGATCTTGATTGTGCAAAGTAAACACAGAACTGAATGTGATCATATTTATAACATGTTGTCACATCAATAACAGTTGAAAAAAATTCATGTACTGTGGGGAAGTAACAAGTTATTACTGCGGAGAAGCCCAATGATCTTTGTCCTTTCAGCTGAATGGGACATTTGTGTTACTGATTTACTATATATAGAACTTGATACATCAGAACCATGTACAATTATAACAGCATTCAGGAAATAAAATATCTCATATCAGGCACTGCATTTCTTTCCAGTCAGGAAACAGAATATGAATTTCAGTTATTTTAATAAGAGAATTACATTAAGATGAATCACTAAATGCAAACCCTTGCCTCTAAGCAAAAACTGAAAAGGGAGAGCAGATGAATACTTCAATGAATCAGAATTTGTTATCATGAGTAAGTCACAAAATTCCGAGTTTTGCAGCATCACAGTTGCACACATTCATATTATGAACAACCTTACAACAATAATACAAAAAAACAATTAAAATAATAGGACACGAAAAGTAAGGCAGTGTCTTTGGTTCATTGATCATTCAGGAATATGATGGCAGCGGGTAAGAAGCTGACCCTAAGCCACTGAGCATCTTTTCATGCTACTTCAGTGTTCTTTCATTTTGGTACAGATTATTAGGAGACACCTTTAAATGTCAAACTACCACTTACGTTGTTCAAAAACTGTAACCTCCTCTAATCAATACAGTTTTTGTAAAAATAACTTGCTTGATTTCCAAATGCTAGAGAAAACATTGTTATGTGAAAGTGATAATTGATGTAGTCAAATTATATTACCTTTTTAAGATGTCAACGATATCAACATTTATCAGAAATGAGACTGGCAAGTGCAGACATCCTGAGATGTTTTCCCACAAACTAAGTTTTGTTGTTGGACCATTGCCTGCTGTGAGGTACTAATTGAAGGGTATGTGGTGGAGATATCCAATGCAGAAGCAACAATGGTCGCAGTGCTGCTGTGGAGCCAAAAAGACTCTTGATTCTTTGTTTCAAAGAAAAGAAGTACTTTATGATGGTGGTCTCCATTAAGGAGCTTTGGCTGGCCTCTCTGTAAGCCAGCCTTTCCCAAGTGCAACCAACCCAGCTTCTGTTTCTACCTTTCTGATTGTCTCAAAGCAAATCAAAGTCAATTTCTCTAATCAAAGCATATTTTGGAGCAGGAATCATTTTCAAATTAAGTACTTTTCTGTTCTGCCATTTATGCACAAGCATGACGATTTATTTTCATCGATTGTAAGCTGTTTTAACATATTTCATTTAAACCATTTTACTTTCTGCAATAGCCCTATTATCTACCACTTGAAATTTATTCCATTGACTATCTTTAAAAAGACAGATTTTTTTCATGCAAAATTAAATTCAATATTTCAAACATTTCTCTAACTTTCTCAGATTCCTCAGAAATTATCAGAGCCAATACCAAAAAAAAGTTTATGAAGTAAAAAAAATTCACCATTGTGCAAGATCTTCCATGAAGGTACAGATGAACACACTACCAATCTCTAGCTCTGGAAATAAGCCTAATGGCCTCATAAATCTCAAATAAAATTAAAAGACCTACACTTTGGTTGATATCATAATTTTGGAATTATTAATGAACATATTGTTACATTTCTACATCCATTCAGTAATGAACAGTTGCAGAAATATTAAATTTATAACTTTTCTGCAGTCTCATTCTGTTTTAGCCACAATCCAAGTATAGAATTCAAACTATTCACATACTTTGGATTTGCGTAACCTTGTAATAAACCAAATAAATCTAAATTCAAGAATGAAGTTAAAAGTTAAAAGGAAACCAAGAGTACTTGTTCAATTATCTCCATAAACCACAAATAAATCATAAAAGCCTGGAATTATTATACCTGTTCCTTTGTTGTTAAATTAGGTAATGCAACTTGCTCCAGTAAGAACTACATCAGGACCAAAGATGTTTCATTGCACAAAAGATCAAAATTTAAATGTTAAATGAATTGATATTTACCTTTGCTCTTTCTGCAATGTTGATTTTCTTGTGCAAATTTAATCAGCTTAACAACAGTGGAGAGGTCAGAAGAGATTATGGCTTTGTTCCCCATTTATCAGCCATTGGAATGAATCACCCATCCACCCACAGAGGTTCTGTGGTTAGTAAGGGATTGCTTAAGGTAGTATGTGGGGGGCAAAGAAAAAGTTTGAAAACCACTGTTTTAATAGTACTAATTGACTTGCTATGTTTTGTGCACAGTTTCATAACTTCAAAGGAAATGGACCAATAACAATTTTTCTTAAGCAAAATATTTCAGTAACAATTGGGTCTCAGCCTTTTTCCCCCACTCACCTTAAGTAATTCCTTATTAATCACAGAGCACCTTTGTCATAGGGATTATTTAAGATGGTATGTGAGTGGAAAGAAAATGTTTGAAAACCACTGCTCTATAAAGTATATTATTTGACCTGCTGAGGTTCTCCAGCATTGTGTTTTTAATGATATTATGTACCGCTAAAAACATTGGCAAAAAGGAACAGTTTGGATCAGCTAAATGTGGCTCACAACCTGTCAAGTAAATTCTGTTTTTACAAGGATCATTGTGCAGAATATAGATGTGGCCCTGCCCCACCTCAAACAACTGAGAGTCCAGTCTGATGCAATGTATTGAAACAATAACTCAGATCTTTCCTTCAGCATGCATGGTTCAGTAAGGGAGTTCAGATATTGAACATTAGCATTTATACAGGTGATTTTGATGGGACATGGCCTACTCTGGCCCACCAGTGTCAATATTTGCTTTTGACAACATATTTGACAAGTGCAGATATATATTTATATATATATAGAGAGAGAGAGAGAGAGAGAGAGAGAGAGAGAGAGAGAGAGAGAGAGAGAGAGAGAGAGAGAGGTGATGAAATACACACACCGGTTCATATTCATTTCAAACTTCATTTCAGTAGATTATTTCCAGTAGAAATTATTAATGGTGTTTGAAAAACATATTTTAGGCTGCACAGCAACAACCATGTTGCAGGGTATATAAAGCAATCAGAAAAAAAAACAAGATTACTTCTTAGATACATAAATAATTGTATAGCAACAATACAAGATTTGATTAGGGATCAAAACTAAAAGTGTAGACCACATTTTGTTGTGGATAATTAGTGAGGAATATTCTGGCCCTGCCTCGCATATCCCAGCATTAGGTACTCTTTTTGTTCATTTGAAGTGGGTGGGGAAATGTTACATCACCAGAACACAAAAGGCATCAAAATAGTTAAAAAAAAAGTTTTCTTTGCTTTCTACTCATCTTCTCAGGAGTGGAAAATAACGACTCACAGTCAGAACACAATTCCCTTTCCAAAATTATTCATTGTGTTTGAAAACTGCTTTCCATCTACAAACGAGCTAACCATGGGATGCAGGGAGATGCACTTTATGAAGGCTTTTGTTTGGTACAGTGCAAATTAAGTGTTGCATTCTCAAATTTGGTTTATTCTATCTGAAAACTGGAGAATTTTATGCTTTTATTTTTTTCCCCCTAAATTGAAGTATTTTTCTTTTCTAATCAGTTACCCCTTTCAAATATTCTCCTTCCAGTTTGGCAGTAGATGCAGAGTGTAGTACATTAACCTCAAATGTTGAATATCATTCCGACACCAGCATGCAAAAAAATTGACATAGAATGAATGCTTCTCTGAACACCAGCTCTGTCTGTGGGTTTAACCTGAACTCTCAGGAGCCAACTGTTTCAATTCTCGACACCATTCCCACACAGGCATGTTGGTCCTCAGCCTGATCCATTGCCAGGGTGAGGCCAAACCTAAACCTAAGGAACTAAGCATCATATTCTTCCTAGTCGACTTAAATCCAAGAGCATGATTTTTTTTCTTTGAATTTAAGGTAACCGCACCTCTATCTGGTTTCACTACTTTCATCTCTTTACCTAGTGCTGCTTTTACTTTTCTAACCCCAACCCCCATGGTCAGTGATCTCACCCTCTACCCATCTCTTCATCTCTCACCTTCTGTCCAATACCTCTCAATCTGCCCCAGTTCCCTTCCCTTCATATACTTCTTACCTTTATTCCCTCTTACTTTAGTATTGATAAAGGGACTCAACCCAAAATGTTGGCTGACCATTTCTCCCTATGAATGCTGCCTGACACAGCACCCAGTTCCTCGATCTTCTCGTTGTTTGCTCAAGATTCTAGCATCTGTAGTTTTGTGTTGCTTTAAACACAAAATGTGCTCAGTACTGTACTTTTATAGCACCACCCAATGACAAAAAGTGATACTGCAGAATCAGAATTTATCGTCATGAAATTTGGTGTCTTGTGGCAGCATCACAGGGCAAATATTCATATTATAACCACCTTACGACATGACTATTAATAAAATAAAACTGCACAAAAAGTAAGGCAGTGTCTTCGGTTCACTGATCATTCAGGAATCTGATGGCAGTGGGGAATAAGCTGTCCTTGTGCTCATCTTGATGCATTTCCCAACTCCAAAATTCTGTGGTGTTCTTTTGTCCATGTTCTCAGACTTTAACTGCTCCCATCACTCATTGGCCAGACAACCTTGTTTACAGCTCATCCCCATGGTGATCTAGGTTTTATTGTTCAGAGACACCCTCTTCCCTACAGCTCATCAAGCTTCTTTTCTCCCCTTTCCAGTTCTGAAACTTTGGCTTGATGTGAAAGTGACATCTTGACTATTCCAGCCAAATCACAAAAATGCTGGAGGAACTCAGCGTCCTAGGAGGTAAAGATATACAACCCACAGTTCAGGCCTGATCCCTTCTTCAAGGTGTATGATTATTCCAGCATTTTCTTTTGGAGGAGTAGGCTGATGGACCTTACGTACTTGCTCAATCATTCAATACACCATTCCTGATCTTCTATTTCAGCAACAACTTCTCTTCAATAACTCATTGCACTTAATAACTAAAAATCTTTCATTTTCTTTTTTTAAAATATGCTCAGCAATTCAGCTTCCTGCTTGGTGGGAAATTCCAAAGATTTAGCCTCTAGATTATGACATTTCCACCCCCCCCCCCCCCCACCCCTCCACCACCACCACCAAAATTGCTAACAGAATAGCCAACCCTTGGTTTCAAAACTTTTTAGGGATGAGAATATTGATCTTGTTAATATCCTGTCAAACATTGAAAAAAAAATTGTGTCAATGCAATTACTTCTCAACTCAGGAGTGTAGGCCCAGTCTGCTTAATTGCTCCTTGCTTGTCAAACCTTCAATCCCAAGAATTAATTGGTTGGTTTCTCCATTGTAAACTTTTATTCTGTGAACAAGGAGACAAATCCTGTGCACAATATTCCTGATGAAGTCTCATTGGGTTCTTGTACAATTGACAAGGTTGGATAGATTTGTAGAAAATAGGGGAATTAAGAGATGGGAGCTCAGTGGAGATGAACTTATCATCAGATCTGCAATGATCTCATTAAATGGCAGAGCGGGCTCCAAGAGCTGGATAGCCGACTCTTGCTCCTATTTGTTGTTAATTGGATCCAGGTATCTGTAAACTTTGACTTCCTATTTGTTTGACTGAAAAGGGATAACATTGTTTTAAAATGTATCCAGTTTTGGAAGATAACAACCGGTGAATCCATAATTAAATCACAGATGGCAGTTTAGCAGAAAAGAAATAAATTATTTCTATTATTTTTTATACTTGTGATAATTTCTTTCATTAATTCTGAACATGTTCTTCACTCTTTCTGAGGTTTTCTGTGTTAATTTAATTTGGTATCATGTACAGCAATCATAATATGCATTGTAGGTGGTTGGTGATGAGGCTCAAACGTATCAAAATAAAACATTCATTGGATACTTAAGGTAGAAAGTAATAAGAACCTCTTCGTGACAGAGGAGCAGGAGGTGAAGCCATCATATTGAATTGACAGATGGAGGGCAATGGAACACATCCTCAGCCCAGTTGAGAGACAGGAAGAGTTCTGCTGTAGATTAACTCAGGTGCCAAACCTGGCAAAGAGTAAAAAGTAATTAATCCCAGAGGGATTGAGTCACTTTAAGATTAGAGCAGTTTCAGGGTCAGTGCCAGAACTAGTATTAGAGGAAGGCATTAGGACACATTCCGACAGTCGTAAACACGCTCAGTAGGAATGGGGAGGGTGCTACCGGCCGAGCAGACATCTTCTGTCCCTCTGACACAGCAGCCGAAAGCACTGTTTTTGTTGCGTGGAGAGTCATTAGTGTGCGTCAAGCTGGACACACGCTTGTGATGGGGGCAGGGGTGGGTCTGATGGTAAACAATGACTGCGAGCATATGGGAGCACAGCACCTCGCAAGGGGGGCATTCCACACAAGTGTATGTGGGCACAGGATCTCACAAGATGGGCCCATGCTAGCGAATGCCCCCCCCTTGGCACCAACTGTGATAAATTTGCTTTCTTACGAGTAGAGATAATTATTTTCCTCATTTTTCATTCCTCACTGAGTCGGAGTTCTGCTGTCAACATAATTGGCATAAATCTGCTTAAATCTCTATTAAACCTCACAATAGTTTCAAGTGTGGAAGTGACTCAATCGCAATTTACAATAAAGAGGAAGAGAGAATGATCCCACATAGTTTTAATCTCTATCATGCATATCTTTCTACACATTGTATGAGACAACAAAATCCAAAGTGTAACTGCAGAAGATACTTTACCTGTTGCGCTATTGTTAACAAGGAACAGAACTCAGGAAAAAGTCATACAGTCCATTTGATGTGCCAAATACGATGTCCAAGTCAAATGAAATTCTTCTGCTTGCACCCAATAAATATTCCTCCATCCCCTTCATTCACCCCTTTTACTCTTTCCTCCCACAAAATTGACCATTCAGCATCACAGGATAAAAATGGTGTTTTTACTATTCATTCTTGACCAATCTTAACTGAGACACTGCAGACATTCACACTTGCAAGGACCGTTCTACCTCATGACATCATTGCACATCGAGCAATGGCGGATCACAGGATAAGAATGGCGTTTTTACTATTCATTCTTGACCAATCTTAACTGAGACACTGCAGACATTCACACTTGCAAGGACCGTTCTACCTCATGACATCATTGCACATCGAGCAATGGTGGACCTGCCCCAAATCCTGATCAATGTATTATGATCTTATAACATAATTAAGCTTTATGTACAACACAGTATGAGCCCTTCAGCTCCTGTTGTTGTGCTGACCTATATAAGCCTTTATAAGGGACCATGGGAAAGTGCTAGCAATATCGCACAATTTAGACAGCATGGGAAAGTTGGTAGCGCTGTAGCGCACAATATTGAAATATCATGGGAAAAATCAATGCCGGACCTGACCTCCCAGAATGCTGTGGGGCAGAGAAAGGACTGTATGCATAGTTGCATGTACAGAGCACTCGTGTAGGGGTTTCTCTGCTGCACGGCATTCTGGGAAATCAGGTCCGCTATCACACTTTCACACCGTCTTTATAAATTGTGCATTATTGTGCTACCAACTTTCCTACACTGTCTAAAATTGTCCGCTATTTCTATTTATTTCCTCTCCCCCGCTGCAACTTTCCCACAGCAAAGTTTATACCTACATTTTAATCTTTTTTTCCTTCATGTTCCTGCACTCATGCAAAAATGTGGGACAGTTCTATCCCAGAATGCGATTGCCCATTCTAAGCTTGCCTGATTGCAACATCGACATTTGCCAACGCCGGGGATTGTACTGTGGGTTGAGGCAGTCTATCCCTGGCTTGAGATGATGTCATCTCATGCTGGCATTGAGAAGATATTGCTTTCACATTCGACCTTTTTTAGGCCAATTGGCTGTTAATTACTGAGGCCACTTGCAAGTGTGAAAGGGACTATATAGATATATACACACACACACTCACCACACACTCATATATATATTTATTTATATATATATATATATATTTTTTTTATATATTTATATATATATATATTTATCTATATATATATATATATATATATATTTATCTATATATATATATATATTTATATATTTATCTATATATATATTTATATATTTATATATATATCTATTTATATATATATCTATTTATATATATATCTATTTATATATATATCTATTTATATATATATCTATTTATATATATCTATTTATATATATCTATTTATATATATCTATTTATATATATCTATTTATATATATCTATTTATATATATCTATTTATATATATCTATTTATATATATCTATTTATATATATCTATTTATATATATCTATTTATATATATCTATTTATATATATCTATTTATATATATCTATTTATATATATCTATTTATATATATCTATTTATATATATCTATTTATATATATCTATATATATATATCTATATATATTTATATATATTTTTATATATATACACATATATTTATATATATATATTTATTTTTATATATATATCTATATAGATATATCTCTATATATTTATATATATCTATATATCTATATATATATATATAGATATATAGATATATAGAGATATATCTATATAGATATATATATATAATTCTTTCTTACCGATTTCAATAAAAGCAGCAGTAGTGGTATTCACTCCTGATAACCTTTGATTAGCTGCAAAAGCTAATGTGCAACTGATGACCTGCTGGGTCAAGCATTCACTCTCAAATTATCCCAGGTTATCCAGTGGAGTATCATTAACAATTCATACCAGCCCAGAAGGATCCTGTTAATTATGACTGAAGATTCTGTGCTGCTTAAAATCTAAGATAGTTTGTATATAAATAACTTCAATTCTCAGATTCTAATTCATCTTCCAAGCAACCATCTTGATCTCATAATGTTAAAGAGATTATAATGAATTACATTATAATCCTTCTTTCTAGTAGCACTTATTGGTCTGAAAAGAAATTCAAGGACATTTTGGAATGTTCTCTCTTTTTCATTCACAATTTTACTTCACTTGAAATGAAGGAGCATTTGCTCTAATTTGCTTTTGAATTTGACTGCACAAACAAAGTCACTGGTCCATCCAATCACCTTTGACACAGGCAGTCTGAATTCTTCCAAATAAGCAACTCAATGAGCAACTCAAATTTGTCAATGATTCTTGTCAAAACAGCTAACACATTTGTAAACAGCTGCTGCCATCGGCTGCTCTGCACCTGCGGCAATTGCATTGCAGCCATCGTACTCGCAACAGCGCACACCACATGCGCGAGCAGAGCGAGTGGGTGTTAGTTGAATCAAGAACTAGCAGGGAGCAGACACAATGCTGTTGGTTTTCGTTCCCTACCCTGTTTATCATGTTTGGTTGTGTTCAGTAAAGTCTTTTGAGTTACCTCATCCGCCAATGTTATTAGGCACACAATAACAAACATGGTGTCAGAAGTGGGATCAAGAGCGCCCCAAGCCTGAAGTCTTCCAATCACAAATCGGTTACAGTGAGAAACCACAACTACATTTTGCACGGTTGCCATAATGGTGGATTGATTCAGGCGGACTGACCCACTCGCGTTTGATACAAATGTGGCAGAAAACTGGCGTATATTTGAACAGGAATATGACATATTCCTAGCTGCAGCATGTAATGACAAGCCTGCCCCTACCAGGCGCACATTCTGTTAAACTTGGCAGGCCCAGATGCCATTGAAAGGGAGATATCATTTGAGTACGCAGGCAAAGTGCGTGACGGGAACCTCATTACCAGCCCAGGTGAGTTGAGCGAGGACCCCAAATATTTAAAGCATAAATTTAGAGAAATGTGCAACCTTCACAGAAATGTAACAATGGAAAGGCACAAATTTAACATGAGATCCCAAAAGACTGGCGAGTCAATGCACTCATACAATAGTGATTTTTAAAAAATCAGAGCAAAAACCTGCAATTTTGACATGCTTTGCGATGAACTAATTAAAGTCAGAATGGTGTGTGGCATTCACGATGATAGTGTGAGGAAGGTGCTCCTGCGAGTCAGTCAGTGAACTGACACTAGCAAAGGCCATCGTAATGGGCTTGGCATATGAAACTACCAAGGAAAACTGTAAAAGGCTGGCCTCTCCACAACAGCATTGACATAATACAGGTGGGACTGCCAAGCAGACAGTGGGTGGAGATTAGAAGGAAGAGCCAGCCAAGCCACTGCACACCCAGGACAGGATGCGGCAATTGCAGAGGAGATCATATACCGAGAATGGAGATATGCCCAGTGTTTAGCTAGCAGTGCAAGAACTGCGGCAAATAGAACCACTTCAGCAAATGCTGCAGAGCCAGGTAGCAGGCCACTGCACAAATCAGACCTAGGAGGACCATTGACCATTTGGAAGCAAAGTAGAGAGGAGCGACCCCAACAACGAGTATTAGGTCAATGCGCTCACCACGAGGATGGAGGGCAACACAGCAGAAACTCAGATCAGAGGTAACAACAAGGTCTTTATGTCCATGGAAGTCAATGACAATATGGCCGAGATGAAAGTTGACTCAGGGCCAAATGCAATGTAATGTCACTGGGGACATTCAACCGGCTGAGAAAGATGGAACAAGTCAAACCATGCAGCAAGACTATGAGCCTAGTGGCTTATAGAGGCAGCAGAATCCAGACCAGCAGCATGGCACAGCTGCAGTGTTTCGTTCAAGGATGGCTCCACATGCTTACCTTCTCACACACTTCTCTCAGATAAGACAGACAACTCACCAGTCAGAGATTCCATGACTTTACAACAGCAAGGGACTTCACCCACATTACCAGCAGCCCAGAGTACCCACAATCAAATGGGCTGGCTGAAAGAGGAGCAAGAAGTGCCAAGCAGCTAATGGAGACATCCAACAGAGAGAAGAATGAAGTCTTCCTCAGCCTACTGATCTTAAGAAACTTCCCTCATGACACCACCCTGGGCTTGCCAGTGCAGAGGTTAATGTCGAGGCAGACCAGGACTACCCTACTAGTGGCGGAGACTTCTGGAGCCCCAACCAAAGGACCCGCAGGATGTTAAGGCACAATTGCTAAACTGAAGGCAGGTGCAAAAGAAATGTTACGATAAAACCAGCCAGCCACTCGTGCCATTGATCAAAGGGCAAGTCGTAAGGATGCAGACTCCACAAGGTTATAGCCACCTGGATATAGTGGAAATGAGCTGCCAGGAACCCAGGTCATACCTGGTTCATTCAAGGGGGAAAATATACAGGGGCAATAGAGGACCCCCCCCCCATCTCAAACCAACACAGACAAATTGGCATTTTTGGATTTGGAATATGAGCCTGGAATTGATTCGAGCCCACTGGTAACCATAGGAGAACAGATGGATGATGCCCTTGAGACTATGGACAGGTGCCACAAGCCTACACATCTGCAGAGGGCTATTACAAAATGCACGCTGAGCATGTCTGTAAGCCGAACCCAAAATATCAGGACTGAACTGGCTGGAATGTATATATTGTTGTACTAGTGAAAGTTCACTGTATCATGCGGGAGTAGCTCAAGAAGAGGGATGTAAACAGCTGCTGCCATTGGGTTCTCTGCACCCGATGCAATCACATTGCAGCCACCATACACACAACAGCACACTGCATGTGTGAGAGCACCACGAAGGCGTGTTAGTTGAATCAAGAATTAGCATGGAGCAGACTTCACACTGTGGGCTCTCTCTCCTTATGTTTGGTTGCGTTCAGTAAAGTCTTATTTGGTTTACTTCACCTGCTGACTTCGTTATTAAAACACATAATAACAAACAATATTGCTTACTGAAGCAAATACCAATATACGTGAAGTTTCCCATCAACATTAGAACAGCAATTTTACAGCAATGAATTTGTCAAATTGTTCTTAAATATATAATTAATTGGTTTGTTCTGTCAAAAGAGGGTAAACAAGTTAGGTCTCTATTCTTTAGAGTTGAGAAGAATAAGAGGTAATCATATTCAAATGTACAAATTCTAAGGGGCATGACAGGGTAGATGTCGAGGTGTTTCACTGGTGAGAAAGTATTGAATGTGGGGGCTTGATTTCAATCACTTACAGTTGAGGTTTTAGATATTTCTTCTCACAGAAGGCAGTGAATCTCTAGAGTTCTCTCCACCTTTAATAGAGGCTAAATCATTACAAGTATTTGAAGCAGAAATAGATAAATTTCTGAAGGATCATGGAATTGAGGGTAATGGAAAACTGACACAAAGGAATTGCTGAGACCACAGTTGATAAACCATGATCATTTAACAGTGGAACAGGTTGAGGAGCTTCCTTCTCCTCCTATTTTCTTGTGCTGCTGTTCTCAACGCCATCCTGATGCAATGCAACTAGCAAATCTGGAGGAAAGCAAAGAGCTTTGTTATAAAAGGGATTTCCCTGACAAAAAAAAACTCCAAATGTTATTCCCTCAAGTCACCAGAACTTGAACATTAGAAAAAGAATGCAACAGGAACAGCAGGAGTCTGTCAAGTCTGCCTTACCAGCCAGCAACCTCAGTTGATCCAGTGCAGATCTCAACACCCTTCCCTGAACTCTCCCATAAATCTCCACTCCAGTATATTGGTAATATCTGTCAGTATCCACCTTGAACGTGACCACTCATCACAGTTCTCTGTGATAAAAGACTTAAAATATAGACAACCATGAGAGAGAAAAAAATCCACCCAATATGATCTTAATTTTGTGGATCCCTTACTCTGCCCCCATTTCAGGATACCCAGTTCATGGAAAAATCCTCTCAGCATTCTCCTTAGACTTGTTTTTTTTTTAAAACAAAGTTGTATCTTATTCTCCAAGCTCAGTGATAGGTTTAAACTTGCTTCTCACATCGATTTATTCATGAAGTCAGAATCACACACCACAGAAACAGGCCATTTGGCTCAATTTGACCAAGTTGCTGATCAAAGCTAATCACATTGGCCATATCTTTCTAGCCTCTTCAATTAGTGTACCCATCTAAATATCTTCTAAATATTATTTACCCACTCCACCACTTCCTCTGGTATTCTTGTTCCATTTACATACTGCCTTCTATGCAAAAGGTTGCCCCTCAGGCCCATTTAAAATTTACCACCATCCCCCCCTCCCCATTCCTTAAACTCAAGCCCTCTAACCTTAAACTTTCCTGACTTTTCACTTATCTATGCCACTCATGATTTTACATACCTTCAAACAATAACCTCTTAGACTCCTTGTCCAGGGTAAAATATCCTACCCCAACTTCACTCTCTATAATTAAAGCCCTCTAGTCTCAGAAATCATCTTTGTGAATCTTTTTAGTACCTTTTCCTATTTAACGACATATTTACTCTGGCAAGGTGATCAGAACTGCACACAGTATTCCTAATGTGGTTTTACAACTGTTAACTCAGGTACTAATCTAGTGAGCCTTCTTTGCAATGCCTCCAATGCAGATATATCCAGAAAATTATAGATAATTACAGTGAGGTGGTCACACCCAAGGCTCAAGCTACAGGTAGCTGAGAGACTATTAAGGAAGGAAATGGGAATTGACATACACTACAGGGATCCCATGTGACCCAGCAGCAGGGTCAAAGGTACAGAAGGAATGAATGGCATCAGGCAGAGCTAAAGTGACAGAAAACTCCATGGTTAGAAGTGCAGAAACGAGGTTCTGTGCAGCAAAGAGACACAGAATGGCGTGTTTACAGGGTTAAAGATATCTTTGAGCAATTGCAGAACATTCTCAAGCTGGAGGGTGAGCAGCGAGAGATCATTGTGCACTTTGGCATCAATGACTTGTGTAGAAAAAGGGATGAGGTCCTGTAGAGTGCATTTAAGGAGCTTGAAAGGAGACCAAAGTGCAGGACCTCAAGGGTTGTAATCTTCTGATTATTCTGAAAGCCACTTGCTGACCAGGTTAGTAACAGAAAGCTATGACAGATAAATGAATGGTTGAGGAGCAGATGCAGGGGAAAGGATCAAGGTTCTTGGATCACTGAGATAGAATTGAAGCAATAACTTGCACAAAATGGATGGTAACATCAGAACTGGAGAGGGACCCATATTCTGACAGAGATTTGCTAATGCTTCTTGAGAAGGTTTAAACTGGATTGGTAGGGAGCTGTGGTCAGTGCAGAGGTGAGGCAGAGGAGAAATTGGGGCTAATACTATACTCAAAAAGAGCAAATGTAGTGGACTGGATAGGCAGCAGTACAGGAAACTGAAAGTCCCATGGTTGAAATTGCAGTTATTTCAATGCAAGGTGTCTAAAGAGCAAGCCAGACGAACTCATGGTATGGATTGGCTCAGGACACTGGGATACTAAAGCCATAATAGAAATATGGCTAAGAGAAAGGCAAGACTGGCAGCTCATTGTTCCAGCATGCAGATGCTACAGGCACAATGGAGAGGTATTTTTGGTAAGGGAAGACATACAATAACAATTCTCAGAGAAGATATTCTTGAGAGTTCATCTCTTGAAGCTACATGGGTAAAACTTAGAAATAAGATGGGGCTTTATTATATATCCCTAAATAGTCAATGGGAACTGGAAGAGCAGAAAAGAAGAGCAAACACCACCATCTACAAATTAGCTGATGATATTATGGTAATGTTATCTTGATAAAGTGCTCAAACCCGAAACACCAGTATGTATTTTTACCTTTGCTATATAAAGAGCACTGTTTGATCTGCTGAGTTTCTCCAGCATTGTGTTATTACTAATACCACAGTAGAGCTTGTATAAAAAGAGGCAACGAGTCAGCAAACAGGAGAGAGATTGAAAACTTGGCTGAATGATGCACTAACAACAACCTCGCACCAAGGAGTTGATTGTTGCCTTCAGGAAGGGAAAACCAGAGGTGTATGTTCCAGTGATTACTGGCAGGAAATCAGAGGTAGAAAGGGCACTTAAGTTCTCGGGAGTCACTACCTCAGAAGATCTTTCCTGCTCCCAACAGTAATGGCATCTTGAAGAAAGAATGTCAGTTCCTCAGGAGTTTGTGGAGATTTGGTATGACATCAGAAACTTGGCAAATTTCCACAGACACAAGGTGGAAAGTGTGCTGACCAACTGCATCTCAGCTTGGTATAGAGATACCAATACTCCTGAGCACAAAGCCCTCCAAAAGGTAATGGACACAGCCCAGGACACAGGTAAAACCCTCCCTACCATTGAGAACATCTTCATGGAATGCTGCCATTGGAGAGCAGCAGTAATCATCAAGGATCTATACCATCCAAAACATGTTCTGTTTCTTGCTGCTATTATCAGGTATAGGTATCACAATACTCACACCACCGGGTTCAGAAACAGCTCCAATCCCTCAACTATCAGACTCCTTAACAACAAACTCAATCAAGAACTTAATTTGAGAACTCTTATTATTACACTTTGATTTTTTTTCTCTCTGTATTGCAGTTTGTTTACTATTTTTTATTTGTTTACACATTGAGGACAGATTTTTTTCCACTACCAGTAAGTAGCAATTCTGCCACACCCACAGGAAAAATAATCTCAGGGTTGTATGTATGCTCTCTGACAATAAACCAGAAAACTGAGGTGTGTAGAAAAAATCTGAGGTAAGCATCTGGTCCGGATGGAGTATTAAAAATCTGTGCTGACAAACTTACCAATGTATTCACTGATATCTTCAACATTTCACTCTGGCAGTGTGTGGTACCCACCAGCTTCAAACAGATGTCAATCATACTGGTGTCCATAGTGTGGTAAGTTGCTGAAATGTCTATTGACCAGTGGCACTTACATCAGTGATGAAGTGTTTTGAAAGGCTGGTGTTGAAGTATATCAGTTCCTGTCTGAGCAGCGACATGGATCCATTCTAATTCACCTATCATAGCAACAGGTCTACAGTGGATGCTATCTCACTGGTTCTACACATAGTACTGCAACATCTGGACAGCAAAAATGCATACATCAGGATGCTCTTTATTGACTACAGTTTTGCATTTAACACCATCATCCCCTCCAAAATGATCAGCAAACTCCAAGACCTGGCAGTTAACACCCCATTGTGTAATTGGATCCTTAATTTCCTCACCTACAGACCACAATCAGTGAGGATTGGCAAGAAAATGTTCTCCACAATCTCCATCACGACCAGAGCACCACAGGGCTGCATTTTTAGCCCTCTGCTCTACTCGCAATACGCCTATGTCTGTGTGGCTCAGTACAATACCAACACCATCGACAAATTCGCTGATGATACTACAGTAGTGGATTATATAAAAAGGGGCGATGAGTCAGCATACAGGAGGGAGATTAAAACCTGGCCAAATGGTGGACTAACAATAACCTTGCATTCAAGAGCACCAAAACCAAGAAGCTGATTGTTGACTTCAAAAAGGGAAAATCAGATATGTATGATCCAGTGATCATTGGGGGAAATCAAGGTAGAGTGGGTGAACAAATATAAGTTCTTGGGAGTCACGATCTTGGAGAATCTTCCCTGGGCCAAACACACTCATGGCATCATGAAGAAAGCACATCAGCATCTCTACTTCCTCAGAAGTTTAAGGAAATTGATATGACATCAGAAACACTGGCAAATTTCTACAGATGTGCGGTGGGAATTATGCTGACCATCTACATCTCGGCTTGGAATGGGCCACCGACAGCCCCCAAGTGTAAAGCTCTGTGAAAGGTAATCAGCACAGCCCAGAATATAAGAGGCAATACCCTCCCCACCATTAAGAATATCTACAGGAAACATTGCTGTCAAAGAGCAGCAGCAGTCATCAAGGATCCACACCACACACACTGTTCTCACTGCTACCACCAGTAAAGAGGTATAGGTGCCACAAGACTTGCATCACCAACAGCTGGTACCCCTCCACCATCAGACTCCTCAACAATAAACTCAGAGCCTCATTTACAGACTTAATTTTGCACTTTATTGTTCTTTTTGTCTCTGATTTGCATAGATTATAATTCTTTATTTGTTTATGTGTACAGTTTTTTTTGCACAACCAATAAGTGGTAACTCTGCCTTACTCACAAGATAAAGAATCTCAGGGTTGAATGTGATGACATTTATTTCATCATATGATGTCTGAAATCTGAAATTGCAGATAGTTGCAAGAATATTACTGGAAGATTTTAATTTCTCAAATATTTGCTGGGCAAGAAGGCTTGGATGTGGTGGAATTTAATGTGTCCAAGAAAGCTTCCTTAATCAATATACTGAAGGCCCTCCAAGAGAGGGTGCATCACTAGACCTCCTCTGAGAGAAGGAGGCAGGGCACGAGACTGATGTGATAGTGGGGGAGGACTTTGGGTCTAGTGACTATAATGCCATTAGTTTAAAAATAGTTGGAGAAAGATTGGACTAGTCTGCAAGTTCCAGTTATTAATGGGGGGGGGGGGTGGGAGGCTGATTTCAGAACAGTTCGGCAGGAACTTGTAGAAGTTGATTGGGAAAGGAAGTTTGCAAGAAAGGGAACCAATGGCAAGTGGAACATTTTTAAAAGGGAAGTTAGCAAGTGTTCAGGCACTCCATGTTCCAGTTAGGATGAAGGACAATGCCATTAAGTTTAAGGAAGCCTGGTTGATTGAGGTTCAGGTCAGGAAAAAAGGAGCTGTAAGTCAGATTTAAGCAGTTTGGATCAAGTGAATCCCTTGATGAATATAGGAATTGATGGAGCATGATTAAGAAGGAAACCAGAAGGGCAAAAAGGGAATCAGATAGAGCTGTTGGGCAGATTAAAGAAGAATCTCAAGAGATTCCACAGGTATATTAAGAGTAAATGGAGAGAACAGGAGAGAACAGGTTTCATTGAAAATTAACATCCATTTCTTTGTGGTCCCACAGAAAATGGGTGGCATTCTGCACAAATACTTCTTCAAGTCTTTAATGTGGGGATCATAAAACCAAAGAATTGGATGAAACAAGTGGCAAATTGCTGAACCATTTTTGAACTACCAGGGAGATGGTCTGAGCAGCCTTGTGGCATATTAAAGTGGACAAATACCCAGAGCCTGAAAGTGCATTCTCGCACTTATTGTAAGCTAGAGAAGAAATTGCAGAGACCCTTGCTAAGATGTTTTCATCATTGTTGGCCTTCGCTGAAGTGCCAGAAGACTAGAAGGTGGCTAATGATGTGGCATTATATAAAAGGGCAGCAAGGACAAACCAGGCAACTGCAGGTCCGTGAGCTTGATGTCAGAGGTTGCAAAATTACTAGAGTTTCTGAGAGACAGGATATACTGACATTTAGATACTCAGGGACTGATTAGAGGTAATCAGCATGGATTTGTGCATGACAGATTGTATCTCTCAAATCTGATAGAGGTGACCAAGAGGATTGATGAAGGGAGGGCAGTAGACCTTGTATTCTTGATTTTAGCAAGGCCTTTGACAAGGTTCTGCATGACAGGTTGGTCTGGAAGGTTAAATCATATGGTAGCCAAGGTCAGATGGCTTGTTTGATTCAGAACTGGATTAGTGAAGGAGGCAGAAAGTAGTAGAGGATGGATGATTTTCTAATTGGAAGCAAGTGTCAAGTGCTGCAGGAGTCAGGACTGAGTCCACTGCTATTAGTCAACAATATCAAAAATTTTGATGGCCATGTATTGATACAACTATCAATTTTGTGGATAACACAAAATTGGTGGTCCAGAGGTCAATGAAGAATATTTAAGTTTACAACAGGATCTGGACCAGTTGGAAAGGTGAGCCAATGAGAGGTTGACAGGGTGCCTCTTTAATCACCAGAGCAAAGTAGGCTGAGGGTGATCTTATGGAGGTTTACAAAATCATGAGGGCTATGGATAAAGTGAATGCTCAGTCTTTTGTCCAGGGTAGACAATTGAAGAAATAGAGGGTACAAGTTTAAGGTGAGAAGCGAATGATTTAGGCGTAACCAGCGAAAATATTTTCACTCAGAGGATGGTCCACATTTGGAATGAGCCCACTGTCGATACAAGCACAATAACAAAATTCAAAAAGCATTTAAACCATTTTATGAATGAGGGACTAAGAGGGAGTCAGCTATGTTCTGGCAAATGGGATTAGTCCAAAATATCATTTTGGTCAGCACGGACTAGTTGAGCTGAAGGTATTGTTCCCGGTTGTATGACCTTGGTGAGCATTATTTCAATGGGAAGTTATTGAAAAGGATTCTTAAGGAAATTATTTAATCATATATGGAAAAGCATAGGCCTGTTAGGGAAGGTCAGCATCATTTTGTAGAAGGCAGGTCATGGTTTATGATTTTAATTTGAGGAGTTTTTGATGAGTGTATGGCAATGGATGTTGTCCATGTGGATTTTAACAAGGCATTTGGCATAGTAAGCTGATCTAAAGGATTAAAACAGATGGGATATATAGATTCAAAACTGTGGACCAAATTCAGAACTGGCTTGGTTAAAGAAGACCACTAAAGAGATAGAACTTACATGGGTTAATGTAAGGATTAAATGAGTTGCAAACAGCCCGTAGATGTCAACTTATTTCATATTGTTTCCTAATAACAGCCAGATTCAAGGTTTATGGTGAGCTCTCGGCATGTTTAAGTTATCATTCAGTTTTGGCTTTTCCTTTGTTTTGCAAAGATGTAAGACTTAACATGGTCTGAAAACTTTTGATGATTTTAATCATAGTTTAATTGTTATATCATAGTTCTGGTACCATATAACAAAATTGTAATAATGTAGTAACTAATAAAAGGATTAATAAACTGTGGAAAATTCAACTTTAACATGGACTATTTGTTTGAATGAGTCAAACAACAACATTCACATCACTCCAGGCAATTATAAAGGAAGATTGTCACAATAGTTGTTAAAAAGGAAGAGCATAGCTGAAATAAAGGTTTGTCCCCTCGTCATGGTGTAGGGGCATTTCTACAATGAAGAGCTCTGGAAAAAAATACTCTACATCTACTAGTTTTCTTTATTGATCTGGTTTGTTACATCCTCAAATAGCTCAACCAAGCGTCAAGGTGATTTCCTATTTATAAAGCAACATCAACTCCACTTGTCTGCTTTATAAATGTCCTGCTATTACATCTTTAATAATAAATTCCAGCATTTTCTTAATGGGAGGTTGGTCTTTAATTTTCCACTTTCTGTTTCCCACCTTTCTTGAATTACATTGTATTCGCAGTTTTCCAATCCTCTGGGACCAGGAATGGCTGTAGATTACAACAAATATCTGCAATCCCTTGACCTGCTTTCTTCAAGACTCCAAGAAGCAGGACACCAGGTCCAGAGGACCTGTTGGCTTTTAGCCACATTAGTCCACTGCAAGTGGGAAGGGAAGGTTGAGAACCCCTGCTATAGACCCAAATTGTTACTGAAATACTTTGCTTGAGCAAAATTGTCATTGGCCCATTTCCTTTGGAGTTATGAAACCATGCACATAACAAGACAATTAGGGATGATTATAACAGTGTTTTCCAACTTTTTCATTCAACCCACATACCACCTTAGGCAATCCTTTACTAATCATAGAGCACCTCTGGCATAGGGAATACACTAACTGTTACCCCAACCTCAAATTCACTTGTCCATCTCCAATGACATTCTCCCCTTTTTTAATCTGTCTCCATCTCAGGAGACAAACATTCTCTTTTTATTCTCCATTCTATCTATCTATTTATTTATTTATGGGGTGTTTTTTTTTTATATATATAAAACAAACTTACCGAATCCCACAGCTACCTCATCTACATTTCTTCACATCCAGTCCCCTGTAAACATTCTATTCCTTTCTCTTAATGTCTCCAAGATGAGGATTTCCAGTCTAGATCATCCCAATATGTCCTCCTTATTAAAAAAAAAGTGGTTCACCACCACCACTATCAACTCAGCCCTTAGCCTCATCACCTCTATTTCCTCCACAACTGCCCTGGCCCCATGGCCTGAGATGCAACAAAAACAGGATTGCCCATATCCTCACAAACCAACCGTCTAATCTCCACATCCAACGTATAACCTTCTCCAATTTCCATCACCTCCAATCAACATCCCATTTCCACCTTCCATAGGGCTGGTCCCTCCATGACACCCTCATCCACTCACCCCTTCCCACTACTCCCCCCCTCCCTTGGCACGTTCATATGACTCCAGGAGGTGCCACTCTTATGCCCACACCCCCTCCCTCATCACCATTCAGAGCCCTAAACAATCCTTCCAAGTGAAGCAACACTTCACTTGTGTATCTGCGGGAGTCATCCACTGCATCCAGTGCCCCCATGTGGCCTTCTTTATATCTGAGAGACTGGACACTCAACTGAGCACCTTCATTTCGTCCATTTCAATCCTGCGCCTCACCCTCATGTTGTGAACTGCCAAACCAAGGAACCATAAATTGTCTTAACATTCTTCAACTGGATGGCATTGTCATGGTCTTCTCCAGCTTCCGCTAAACTACTCTCCATTCTCACTCTCTTCCATATCCCTCAGTCTCCTTTCCTCCAGTTCTCCACCCCTCCCTTCTCCATTCACAGAGCTATCTCCTCCCATTCCCTGTTTGCAGTTGTGCCCTCCCTTATCCACCTACTACCTCCTGCCTGTGGGCCTGTGCTCCTCTCCTTTACGATTTTATTCAGGTATGTCTCTAAACTTTGCTTGTACCTTGAAGGGCTCAGGCCCGGAACATTGGTTATATTTCTTTATATAAACTTGCTAAGTTTCTCCAGCATTGTAGAACCAGTGACCCAGGTTTCAATGGAAATAAATACCTCCGGCCAGGGAGGCAAGAACAAAATATTTTTTTTTTAAATTTTTGTGGTTATTTGATTTGTAAAGCATGCTTTTGGTTTTATTTTTTCTTAATGTTGATTTTTAAATTATATTTTACATATTTAAAGTATTTTTCAATGTCTATTAAATCCAAAACAATTGAAAACTATGAAAGCACTGTCAGTGGGTAAGCTTGGCTGTGGGATTTTATTGGCACCAGGCCTATCAGTTATGGGGCAGCTTTCCTATAAGCCCAGAGAGAAAGTAGACAGCAAGCTCAGGATACCCACTGGTCAACACAAGATCTGGCTCAATATTTCAATATACTAATCTTTCATCAGATTTCCAACATATTACAGATCTTAAAGTAGGGAGACAAAAAATAAATGATGGAAATTCTTACAGAATGGAATGAAGAATCATATTTAAAAGTGACAGTTGTACAAGGCAAATCAAGCACATGCTGATCTTCTGATACAAAATGGGTTATTTAGTTGTGCAGTTTTTACAAAAACAGAATCCTATCAAATCCTTCTAGATGGAGTAGTATAATTTTAAACTCATGTTTCATATGGCACAACTTGTAGGTCATGGATGATCTGAGGAGCTTATTTACTGGATGTGGGGAATCACTGGCAAGCCAAGAATTTTTACCCATCCCTAATTACAAGGGGGAGAGGAAGAGAACAAGACACATTAAGAAATAGTGAGATTTTCCAAGTGAAGATGGAGCATGATTAACAGAAAAAATTGTAGTAGTGCTTGTTCCATTCAGAAGTTTACCAAAAATTCCCTTGGTAAGCAATTGGAGTGCATGTTATAAATATAATTCTGCTACAATGTAGACTAGCAGCAATAGAAATTCCACAAGAGAAATGGATCCCAAACCATTATGGTTTAGGCATGATTCTAAGAGATTATTCAAATTTAAAGTTCAGTCTTAGTGCTTTTGTGTTGAAACTCAATCTTTAAATTGCTGTTCAAAAGTTGTCAAAAAACTCAAATTCTTGTCGAGTTGCTTTCAGAGAAATATTTCTTCAAATGAATTACTTTAAAAAAAAACAATTTACCCTTCTTGCATGGAGGTTGCAGAACTTGTGATTTCCATAATGATTGCACAAACCCAGGCGAGGGTTAAATGAAGTGACCATTACAATGGCCGCAATAGTACTGCTCTCTCTTGGCCAAGAGATGAAAGATGCTTTCTAGAAGTGCCTTTATCACATGACATGACATGACTGCCAGCTCAGTTTGAAGTTTCTTCAGAAAGATGAGTCAACAAGCAAATGGTCTTCTGTTTGACCAGATGGCTTTCTGAGTAAATGTCATTGTTATCCATTGAAACCTGGAACAATAATCAAACAGCTTAATGCTCTGAAGTAGCAGTCAAGCTGTCTCATTGAGCAAGCAATTTCCAATTAAACAATGATACAAGCTTGTTTATAGCTGGATATAGGTGATGCATTGTCTCTCAAAATGATGTTCTGTGTGTTAGTGTCTTTGTGTGTTTCCCTGTTTCTAACCTACTCAGTAATTTTAATATATATAAAATACAAGGTAAAGATTAATAATAACATAATTCTGTCACAATACCATGTACCAGCAGCAGTGCGTGTGAATATTTAGCATTACTAAATGGGATTACAATCAAAGAGGTTCCCTTTCCCTGGATGGCATTGAGCATTTATATCCTCCTGGCCCTGCTCTCTTGGTCTTTAAGTTGCAGACAATGGTAAGGATTTAAGGGTTGTATCTTTCTTTGTGGCTCACCATAGTCTTAATAAAACAGTGATTATCATCAAGTAATTCTGTAAATGTTAAAAAACCATCACTAATATACATTTGTCCCTTCTCAAAACTTCTCATCCATATCCCAGATTCCTCACTCATGTTTCAGTAAGGTTCCATCTTGGCTCCAGTGGAGAGTACACAACTTACATGGGCAAAAATTCAAAATGTTTTTTTATCCAATTTTACCAGGTGAAGACACAAAGGCAGACTTGCATAGAGAAATCATGACTGCCCAAAATGCACTTGCAATGATGTCAGAGAACAAGACTGCTGTGAACCATTGCTGCCAAGAGTTTGAAACCAAACCCCTCCCCCACCAGTTCATTGCTTACATCAGTGGTTCTCAACCTTTTTCTTTCCACTCATATACCACTAAATAATCCCTATGCCACAAGTGCTCTGTGATTAGTAAGGGATTGCTTCAGGTGGTAGGTGAGTGGGAAGGGAAGGTTGAGAATCACTGCTCTAGACCCAAGTGTGCCACTTTCTAGTCTTTTGCTAATGGGAAAGCATTCTATTTTTTTATTCATATTTCAAATCTTTTTATTTCTGATACTTATCAACTCCTGTAAAAAGCCTGGTCCAATTCCTCCCAATCATTCACCACAATGCCCGTGAGGGCTTTTTTCAGCAAGTGAATCAAACAGAAATCCACCAAAATAGAAGGGATATCATTGCATGACCAGACCTAAATTAATCCCCCTGCCTGCTATCCCAATCTACTGAAGCATTTTAAGTGTCAAGCTCAAGAAGTCAGCCCGAAGAAATATACTGTTTTGGCTCGACACACTAAACACCCCTATAATCTTTGGCAGGAAGGATGAGGAGTGAGTCTTACCTCTTGTCAAAGCTAAGAGAATTTTCCCTTCAGTTTGTACTTATTGTCATTCAGAGACAAAGTTATAAAAACTGTTGTAAATCATAATATGTTTTGTTTTTAATTGTATTAAGAATTAAATAAAATGAACATCAAGATTAAAAAAAAATATTTAACCCACTTCAAAATGTTGTGCTTGGGGATCCCTATCCCTATCAATGAAGACTCTGAGCTAGTGTCAAATCTGGTTTGCTCTAGAGAAGGCTTGGAATTCCCAGCATGACAAGGCTTGGAAACAATGCATCAGGATCTGCCACTCAATATATCCCACACAATGCAAGTTTGATGAGATTTGGTATATTGTCAAATAGACTAACAAACCTCAGCAGGTACACCGCAAAAAGTATAATGACTGGCTTCATCACAGCCTGGTATGGTAATGTAAGTGCCCAAGAACCAACAGGGTAACAAATGCAGCTGTCCATCACAGGCTCAAACCTCCCAATCATTGAAGACATCTAGGTGAGGTGCTGACCCACGAGACAGCCATCATCATAAAAGACTCCCATCACCTGAGGTAGAGCTGCCTTATTCTTTGGCTTGGCTTCGCGGACGAAGATTTATGGAGGGGGTAAAAAGTCCACGTCAGCTGCAGGCTCGTTTGTGGCTGACAAGTCCGATGCGGGACAGGCAGACACGATTGCAGCGGTTGCAAGGGAAAATTGGTTGGTTGGGGTTGGGTGTTGGGTTTTTCCTCCTTTGCCTTTTGTCAGTGAGGTGGGCTATAACCTACTAAGGTTATAGGCAAATTATTCAACCTGTTCAAATCTTCTTTAATTTTATTAAGGTAAATGTTTGAATTTATGCAAGTTATTTAAATAATTATCAACCTTAACTCCCCCAATATTTAATTCCATCCTCTGACCACTTAAAATTGAGCAAATTCTCAACATTGAGTATAATCACCTTTCACCAAGGACATAATTTCGCTTTTAAAAATTAAAAAAAAATAGAGCCCATACTTACAATATGTTGGCTTGAAAATTTGAACGACTCTCTGAAAACCCATCTCCATTATTATTAATATTGAGACTTTTTTTTTTACATTCTCCCATCTTTCTTTTTTTCCCCGCTTTTGATATATTCTGGGGGGGGGGGGGGTGGAAAGTGGTCAAGTGTAAGGGTTTTAAAATTCTACAATATAATAATAAAGGTAGAGAAGCCAGAAATATAGTACCTCTAAGTTCAAGAACAGTTTGATTCCAATGATTATCAGCATCTTGAACCTCCCCTCTCTACTCCAACACCACAAAGGGACCAGTCTGGACCATTGAAATGCCTCTATTTTCATGCACTCCTGTAATTGTTAATATTATCTTTTATAATTATTATCTTTCTGTAATTTAATGAATATTGCTCTGTTTCTTTATCGCTCTCTCCCCATAAGAATTTCAGGCACTTGTGTATTGAGTCATTATCATAACCCTGAGAACTGATGATGGCCAATGGTTCACATTGGGATTATACAATTCAGACAAGATAATTCAGATCGTTAAATAGGTGATGGTAGGAAATATCAGAAAAGGATTTTCTCTCCCTCCAAGGTACAAAATAAAAGCGCCATCATCGTTACAGGACAGATAAGAGGATTTTAAATTTTGGATCAAGGTATTTCAGAAGATTTGTGTTCTTGGGAGCAGAGATTGTATGTGGAAGCACTAGAAACAATCTTCTCTCATGTTGTACACAGAGAATAAATTGTATCTATAAAATATAATGTAGGCAGAATAGCATAACACGCACATGTCAAACTCTGGCCCGCGGGCCAAATTTGGCCCGCGATACAATTATATTTGGCCCGCAAGATCATTTCAAAAATGTATTAGAGGTGGCCTGCCCTGCAGCGAGAGTCGATGCTGTTTTTTGGTAATATCACCCCCACCATCCTCCCCCTTCATTGCACATCCTTCCCCATTATAACACGAGAAATTGTAACACGAGAAGTCTGTCGATGTCATCAGCCGGCAAGCTGGTTGGAAGGCTCCCCGCACAACCAGTCACTTCTCCCACCTGTCGAGCGGTGCGGCGGATTGGCGAGCGCCTGTGATTTCCTGTCGGCGTGACGGGCATGGCAGGCTGCGCACGGCCCCCGGGCAGCGCGAGCTCCGTGCGACTGGCACCGGACGGCCCCTCCACAGCGCGAGCGCACTTCTCCCGGTCACCACGGCCTTCAGCACTTGCACCGCGCGGACCCCAGGGACAGCTGGTTCGGCCCTGCACGTGAAGAGAGAGATGGTGGCTGTCCGCAAAGGCTGATCGGCAGCGAGCTGGGCCTGAGTGGGTGGGTAAGCAGGGGTGGGCAGAGGGTGTAGGTGAGGAGTAATGGGCAGGGGAAGTTATGGTGGTGCAAGGGGCAGTTAGAGGGAGGGATGAGTAGAAGGAGGGGTGGATAGGGAAGAGGTAAAAGGGGAGGGGCAGGGTGAGTAGGGGAGGGGTGATTAGAGGGCGAGAGATGGGTAGAGGGAGGAACAGGTTGAGGGGAGAGGCAGTAGAGTGGTGTGTATAGGATGGGGTGGGTAGAGGCAGAGCGAGTGGAGTGAGGGGTGAGTAGAGGTTGGGTAAAGACCTGGTCAGGTAGAGGGATGGTGGGTCAAGGGTGAATAGAGGCCTAGAGCCTGAGGAGTGAGCAGGAAATGCTGAGTCCTGATGCAGGCCAAAATGGACACAGCCTGTGAATGCTTTGGTCCACAGGGACCAAATATGTTTCCCTCAGGTCAAGCAAAGGGTGAACTTGAGCTACCTACTCCTGACCTGTAACATTATCCTCCTAAAGTTATATCCTAAAGTTTAACATTACATATGTTGAAAGAAGAGAAAACATGCAGATGTTGTTGAAAAATTTCAATAAATATTTAGTTCGGCCCTCGACTTAGTCCAAGTTTTTAATTTTGGCCCTCTGTGAATTTGAGTTTGACACCCCTGGCATAACAGGAAGGTAACCTTGAAATAACAATTCAAGATAACACCTGAGCTTAAAAAACCATCAAACAGAAGTTCTTTTATGCAGATTTTAATGCAGATTTTATGAAATAACATCAAACACTGCTTCACAGAAACCCCAATGAGCATACCAACTGTTTTCACGACCAGCAAAGTTAACTTGCTTTTAGAAGGCCATTAGCCAGCCTCATGGATCATGGTCCTCGGGTGACAAAATGTGATTGCAGATCTTGCAGTCATGATGTGATATGCCTGCACTGGTGTACCCATGCCACCACAGGAGGGAAGTACAGGTATCAGCTGTATTTGTATTTTTTGAAGCTACAATTGCATCGATAATACCCATGACCTTTCACTGTGAAATTGAATTGTTGGAGTAAGAGGCACAGGTTAAGTGATAATATTTTAAGTGCAAATACCAGTCATCTGCACTTACCATAGAGCCCACGGAAGCTAAAGAATAATGGGAACTGAATAGTGATGTTATGGAACACAATAATACCAGAGGTCTTAAAACACAAAGCTAGTTAAATCCCAGGCTTGATCAAGTGTATCTCAGGATGATGGTAGCTAAGGAAGAAAATGGTAGGGTACCAGCAAGGATACATGCATCAGCTTTAGCCACAGATGTACTAGAGACAAGAGGATGGCCAGTGATGTGCATTCATACAAAAAGGGCAGCAAAGATTTGAAGGTAACTCTAGGAGACTGAGCCTAACATTAGTAGTGGGAAACCTACTGTTGGAATTTTGAGGTATGGAATCTATCATCATTTGGAGAGGCAAGGATCGATTTGAGACAGTTAACATGGTTTTATTGCATGGAAAATTGTCTCACAAATGATCGAGTTTTTGAAGAAGTGACAAAGAAGATCGAGGCCAGGATGATGGACACAGACTACATGGGCTTCAGCAGACTGGCCTGGAAGGTCAGATTGCTTGGGATCCAGAATTGGTTGTATGATAGGAATCAGAAGGTTGGAGTGGAAGATTGTTATTCAGATTGGAAGGCTTTGGCAGTGTTGTGCCACAGGGATCAGCACCTGCTTCACTGTCATTTAAATGAACAAAATGGATAACAGTATCCTTGGCATGGTCAACACTATTTCCAGACAACACCAAAATTAGTGGAATTGTTGTTGGCACAGATGGCTATCAAGTGATTCAGCAAGATCAAAATCAGCTATGGACAAAAGCACAGAAATGGCAGGTGGGAGTTTAATCTGGACAAGTGTGAGGTGTTGCATTTTGGGTGATCAAACACTAAGGAAAAGTATGTAGTTAAAGATAAAACTTTTAAAAGTACTGTATCGATATATAGAGGGTTCCAAGGGTCCAAGTTCCTTGGTTCCTGAAAATGGCCATATGAGTAGAAAGGGTAGTAAAGAAGACATATAGCATTCTTACTGTCATTAGTCAAGGCATTGAGTCCATGAATAAGGAAGTGATGTTACTTCTGATATGGATTCTTATGATCAGTAGCACTGGAGCAGGAACAGCAGACAGGTGAATTGTGTAATCTTCATGTCCCTACCTCCCCACTGTAGTGAGTAGAAAAGGGAAGACCACGCCCCAGAAAAGAGAGGGGGGGAAAAAAATATAATTGAAACGTGGAGGCTTCACTTTTGCATTTTTCACTGCTTCAACCCTGAACCAAGTTAGTTCGGGATGGAAAAATAATTCTGGTAGAAGTATTATTTTGTCCAGTCAGGTGATTGTTCAATTGAATAACAATGTTAAATTTGAAATAAACTAGAAAGTCAGAACTGAATCATATTTGCACACAAAATAAGAATTTAAAAAAGCATATTCTAGTAATCCAAAATAAAAACAGAAAAGCAGTGAACTCTCAATAAAATGCTTTTCTATTGAAACATCGACTCTTTTTCTCCTTCTACAAATGCTGCCTGGCCTGCATTCAACATTTTTTATTTTTTATTTTTTAAAAAAGAGAAAATATCTCACAAACATTTCTACGACTGATTCCACCTGCATTGAATTCGCCCATCGTTATTGAATGAAGATCTACCGGGACCAAAGCCTGAAGAGGGCGCACAAAATCAGTAAACCGGTGTGGACTCGAAAGGCCAACATGGCCTGTTTCTGCTCCGTAAATGGTTATATGGTAAATACTATTTATGGTCATGTAATAAAACAGAAATGTATTACATGAAATTACATCTGCCACATTGCACAGCATCCCTTACAGAGAAAAGGAAGCAAAAGTAAGTGTCCGCCCCCCCCACCCCCCCCCCCCCCAAAGTCACCGAGTTTTGGTGGATTCCACGCCAGAACTCTCACAGCCTCTGCAACCACATAAGACTAGTACAGTTCAAACCTTGGCAACCCAAGCCCAGATCCAAAGAGGAAGCCTTCAGTGCCCAGGGACCTTCAGGAGCCCTCTTTGCACTCAGCTTCTTAATGAACCTCAGTTCCGATACCTGGTTCTCATGAGTCACAGTTTGATGAGAGTCCAGAATGCAGGCTGAATATGCTCAGCCTTGAGGACATGTGATAATAAGGTGTAAAGCAGGGCTGAAGCTACCAACAATTAATAAATAACATTATACAAGGTAGGGGTGGGATGTGATGTGAAAATGATCTAGCGCATATGAAATAGAATTACACAGCATGGAATTTACCCCTTCAGCCCACTGAGTCCATATTGAATATTAAGCATCCATTTACATTAATTTCATTTTATTTTCCCCACATTTCCAAAATTCTTCAAATTATCAACACTTGGGAAAATTAACCCACCAACCTGCACATCTTTGGGACATGGAAGGACCTTGGAGAGATCCACGAGTGCCAGGGGCCAGGAATGAACCCCTATTGCTGAGCAGTGGCACTGCACAACCCCAAATAATAATTGTTGGAATAGATTTTTTTTAAAAAATATTCGAAGTGTTATTCAAGCTGCTAAACACAAAAAAAAACCCTATAGTTTTACCCAAGCATCAACCATGCCAAAGAGCCAGTGCCTATTGTATCACCAACTGATATCCTCAATGAACCCTTTGAACAGTCCAGGCTAGCTGTAAACAGGCATTCACACCATAGGCCTCCTGCTCAAACTCCAGCCAATGAAAAGTCCAATGAGCACTGTCTGGACTTGAATAATTGAAAGCAGGCAACATGAAGTCCAGCACAACCCCACATCTATCTTCCCCAAGGTTATAAAATGTAGCTCTAAATATCTCACTGTCTAATCATGCAATTACATCATGCTCTCCTTATTGAGTTTATTCTGAAAAACTATGTCAAAATAATATATTGGTTTAGGCCTTGCTGCCATGGGCCCCTGTCTGTAATCATTTTTCCATTACCCTGTTCCTAATTCCGATCAGGGAGTCCATCTTCCTCCCGGTCAGACCCGATCTCAAGGCCAATCAAACCTTCCCCAACAGCTTCACCAGCGAGCCAAGCTTTCTCCCACCCCCCCCTCCCCCCACTAGTTAAAAATTGAAAAACTATCAAGCTTTAAAACTTAAATGAGCACAAAATAAAATAAAGAATTGATAAAAGGAACATAGATGTTCAGCCTTTTCACCCTCAATCAGCACAATCCCCATGAAATGTTTGAATTTGTGACAGATTCAACCTGGTACAGGATCGAAGAGCCAAATCAATTTCACAAATGGAAAGTTCACTGATGAGCATGTCAAGTCACTTACTTCCACATTTTCTTAAGAGAAGTCACTTGGCCTATCAAGTCTATGCCAGTTCACAGAACAAATCCAATTCTCCACTGATTTTTCTTTCAAGCTATTGTCCCCACGTTCCCACCAATTCTATTGTTTGGCTAGATGCAAGGGACCACTTATTAAATTAATCCACATCTTTAACATGTGGGAAGAAACTGGAACTCATGGAGGAAATGGGCAGTGAGAATGCTGAATGATCAAAGGAACTGTTCACACTAACCATCTGAGACTCTTGTAATTATGAAAAAAATATTTGTATACAGTATAGGAATACTTGTCCTACATATGCATTGTCTGTGTGTTAGTTCTTGTTCTGTGTCTGCATGTTTTGCATTGAGGACTGGAGAATGCTGTTTTGTCAAGTTATACTTCTGCAATCAAATGACAGTAAACTTGACAGCTTCACAGTCACAGGGAGAAAGTGCAGACTCTATACAGACACTGCTGGAGGTCAGGATTGAAACCAGGTTGCTGGAGCAGTGAGGCAGCAGCTCTACTAACTGCACCACTGTTCCCACAGCAGCAGATGGTTGGGAAATTATCTTGACATTACCATGTATCGATACAGTTGGAACTTACCTGCAACATTTAGTTTTAAAGCAAACATTTGGAGAGAATCACCAATAAAACTCCAATACTTAGAAGATCAAATTAAATGTAACATTCAAATTCAACAATGAATAACTCCACCTTCAAGGTGATGTCCCCACTGGAAGAAATTTAGATTTAGTTACCTTATAATTCAATTAGATGCTCACTATGTTTTTGCTCAACATGAACTATGAAGGGAAGGTCAAGTTTGTTCCCAAGAGGCCAATTACCAGAAATACTGAGTGGACTGTGAAATCCAGGATATTGCAAGATAAAACATTGCAATGCACATCAGTTCATATCTATAAAAAGAATATGCAGATTCTGGTGACTTTGAAGCAGCTAATTTTCAGACAATTAAAAAGATATTTGGACACCATAACAAGGTTAAAAAAAAGGAGAATATTCAGGAAAAAAAAATCAACAGGAGAGAAATGAAGCAGAAGAGAATTCAATCAGCGAGAATTCTGCACACATTGCCATCAAGAACTAAACATTCAAAATATCCTGATAATGTGAAGGAGCTGATATTTTTAAAATTTTTAAAATTTAAAATTCAATTATTTATCCTTGTGCTGATATTCCTTTCCTGGTGTCAGAACAGTCCATAATTATCATAACAAGGTTCAAAAGCCTGATAGCTATAGGAAAAAAACTGTTCTTGAACCTAGAGGTGCTGGCTTTCAGATTCTGTACCTTGGAGCTGAAAGTAACTGTGAGAAGAAGTTTTGACCCAAGTGATACAGTCAGTTATGATGTTGGCTGCCTTCTTGAGGCAGCGCCGCACATAGATGCATTCCCAGTGTTTTCAATGAATGGAAGGATCTGGTTACATTTCCCAACTTCTGGAGCTTTCTGCATGCCTGGTCAAATTCTCAAACCAGACTAAAATAAGACTGAACTATGAATCCTTTAAGGTTTTAAAGCAAAGACCTGTAATGATCCCCATCCTTCATTTGTAATTTTCATATCTGTAAGCTACACAAAATTAATAAAACATTCCTACGTGGATCTGTTTCAAGTCTCCAGGGCTTGCTACACTGTGAATAATATGATTTTGGAAAAAAGGCACCCGAAGAAACAGAACATGCATTTGGTCAAAACACAGAAAGCATGTCAGCAGTATTAAGTAAATTAATTGTATTTGCTCTTGTAATTTGATTATTGGCAGAAGGCAGCATTTCTGTTTGTTATAGTGGGCTTAATAACGAGTTGAGACAGCAGGTGAGGTAAAGGAAATAAAATACTTCACTGAACACAACCAAACATGATAAATGGAGGGGAGAGAGAGAGAGAGAGAGAGAGAGAGAGAGAGAGAGAGAGGTATATAAATTGGCATGGTATCATGGTATCTATTCTCTGCTAGTACTTTATTCAAATTGCATGCCCTTGTGGTGCTCGTACATGTGCGATATGCTGTTGCCAATACGGTGGCTGAATCGCGATTGTGGTGGGTGCAGAGCAGCCAATGGCAGCAGCTGTTTACATCCCTTTCCTTGAGCTTTCCCCTCCCCCAAACCTCTGCATAATACAGTGAATCTATACAATTTTCACTAGTACAACAATATTTACATTCAACCCAGTTCAGTCCCAATATTTTGGGTTTGGCTAAAAGACACACCCAGCACGTGCTTTGTAATAGCCCTCTGCTGATGTGGAGGCTAGGGGCATCTTGTCCCAATGGTCTCCACTGTCCATACTCTCAGGGGCATTGTCCATCGCCTGTCCTAGAGAATACCAGGAGGGTTAAGATCCTGGGCTCATATTCCAAATACAAAAATGGTTTCAGATGGGGATGGCTCTCTTACTGGGAGTCATGTCCTGATCCTCCTGTATATTTCCCCCTTGAACGAACCAGGTACAGCTTGCATTTCTGGCAGCTCATTTCCTCAATACCCAGACGGTCATAACCTTGAATCTGCATCCTTACAACTTGCCCTTTGGTCAATGGGATGAGCGGTCGGCTAGTTTTATCGTAACTTTTCTTTTGTGCCAGCCTTCTGTTTAGCAGCTGCACCTTGACATCTTGTGGATCCTTTGGGTGAGGCTCCAGAAGTCTTTTTGCCACTGGTAGAGGAGTCTTGGTTTGCCTTGACATTAACCATACTGCTGGCCTTCTGTGCGTCAACTTTCTCTACAGTGCACATGGGGTGTGTGATGCTACCACTATGTGTATAGATGTATATATGTGCTGCATGGCCTGGCCTGACCCCTGAACCTGTGATTCCTCCCTCCCACAAAGGTCCAAACCCCTCCCTCAGTACATGCCTTGGAATCAGGCCAGCAACATGAAAGCTGCGCTGACACTTGAAGGCGATTAAAACCTATTAATCATGACTCTCTGATTGTGGTTGATTGGTAGTACAATTTAACCACCTTAATTTTAGACCATGGACAAGGTAGGATGGGTGGATAGATTAGACACCAACCCCATGGATCTGGAGGCCTTGACTAAATTCAACAAGTGGGTGCACTGCCTCAACGAATTCATGAGACGCAATGACGAGTGGAGCGAAGAAGACAAGAGGGAAGTGGTCTTTTCTCAAGTTGGCCACCGGGTTTTCCAAGTGTTAGGAGACTTTGCTACTTACTCTGAACCAATGGAGTTCCTGCAGAAGCAGTACCAGGCTTCCACGAACATCATGTGCTCACGATTCCTCCTGGGCTGCTGAAAACAAACGCCAGGTGAGTTGACCGATGAGCACATGTGGGCGCTGTGACAGCTGGGGTGAGCTTCTGTGGCTACCCACCTCGAAGGCTTAATATGGATGGATGCTCTGACTACATGAGACAGAAGCTGCAAGAAAATGGCGATCGGAGCCAGCAGGGGGTAGTGGACCTAGCTAAATTGCTCAGCGAAGTGCAGAATCATTCTCTTCAGGTAACACGGCCACTGTGTGGGGGACATGGGTGCCACCATCTTGGGATGCAGGCTCCCAAATCACTACCATCACTATTGAGCACTCCAAGTGCTATTTCTGCAGGGACGGGAAGCACCCCCATAAGAGCTGCCCAGCCCAAAGTGCTATATGCTCCACCCCACTTGCAGCTCCACCACAGATTAACACATCCAGTGGCCGGGATGATCAATGGAGCATAGGGGATGACAACCCAGGGTGGCACAACGGAGCAGCACCGCATGGGTGACATGGGGGTGGCCATCTTGGCGAGTGCCCCCGAACCAACACAGCAGCAACTCGGACAGCGACCACACCCTTGCCTCCATAATCCTTGATCAAGACAGTCCGCACCAACTGGCCAAAGCGATGATGAATGTCAAGGTAAACAGCCACCCTACGAACTGTTTATTCAACACCGGAAACACAGAGAGCTTCATCTGCCCAGGTACTGTACATCAATATTCCCTCATCGTGACCCCAACACAATGTAAAGTCTCCCTGGCCTCCCAATCCCAATTGGCCAAGATCAACAGCTGCTGTACTGTGATGGTGACAGTGTGGGGCACCGAGTACAGGAATTTAAAACTCCTGATCATGCCACACCTCTGCACGCTGGTAATAGAGCATCCGCATGCAGTTCAACGACCCCCACCTACCCCTCACAGTCTGCAAGACCAAATGGCTGACCCCCACCCAACACAACCTGTGCCCTCTCTACTCTCCTGCTCCCACCACTGCCCCTGTTCGAGAACTTCAACCCCAAATGCAAGCCAGTAGCCACTAGGAGCAGATGGTACAGCCCTGGGGACAGAGCCTTCATTTATATGAAGGTCAAATGACTTAGTGGAAGGAGTTATAGAACCCAGCACCAGCCCATGGAGAGCCCAAGTAATGTTAGTAAAGAGTGGAGAGAAACAATGCTTGGTCATTGACTACAGTCAGACCATAAACTGCTTCATCCTAATAGATGACTACTCACTTCCCCACATCGCTAACATGGTCAACGACATCACCCAGTTCGGGGTCT
Source organism: Narcine bancroftii (assembly GCF_036971445.1). Classification (NCBI taxonomy): domain Eukaryota; kingdom Metazoa; phylum Chordata; class Chondrichthyes; order Torpediniformes; family Narcinidae; genus Narcine; species Narcine bancroftii. The sequence continues at coordinate 308,738,085 of NC_091470.1, forward strand.
TCTCGACCATCAACCTCAAGTCAGGTTATCACCAGCTACCAATCCGGCCAGAGGACAGCCCTTACACTGCCTTTCAGGCGAATGACCACCTCTACCACTCCTCTGCATCCCTTTCAGAGTCACCAACAGGATCTGTCTTCCAGAGGGAGATGGACTGCATAGTCAATTCCCCTATCTGGACAATGTGACCATCTGCTGCTATGATAAGCAGGACCATGATGTCAACCTCCACAAGTTTCTCCAGGCAGCCAAAAACAGCAATCTAGCCTATAACCAAAAGAAGTGCATCTTTAGCACTTCAAGGTTGGCAATCTGGGCTGCGTGGTGGAAAGTAGCATCATTGGTCAGACCTGGACTGCATGATTTTTTTTTTTTGCACCCATTGTTGGAACTCTCATTAGCCTAGTCACTCAAGGCCATGAAAAGGTGCTTGGGCCTCTTCTCCTACTATGCCCAGTTTTGGGTCTCAATTAAACAAAAAAAGCCCACCCTCTATTAAAATCAGCCACTTTCCCCCATGTCGGCAATAGCCCAAGTGGCGATGCTCACTATAGATGAGTCCATCCCCTTCCAAGTGGGGACTGATGCATCCAGCTTTGCCCTGGCTGCCATTCTAAACCAGGTGGGCAGGCCTGTGGCATTCTTTTCCACAACCTTCAGGGCCCCAAGCTCCAACACTAAGCCATTGAGAAAGAGCCCCAAGCCATAGGGAAGCTGTGTGCTACCTGGCCAGAAAACCATTTACCCTGCTGACTGACAAATGTGCAGTTGCGTTTATGTTTAACAAAAAGCAGCAGGGAAAAATTAAGAACGACAAGATCCAAAGGTGGAAAATTGAACTGTACACAAACTACAAGATCTTGTACCAGCCCAGGAAGCTCAACAAGCCTCCCAATGCCATCTTGGTGACATGCATCAACATGCAGATGGATTATCTCAAGTTCTCCACGACAACCTCTGCCACCCTGGAGCCACCAGGCTCTACTATTTTGTTAGAGCCCGCAATCTCCCCTACTTGGTCGAAGGCATCAGGGAGTTAATGTGCAATTGCCCAGTCTGCACTGAGTACAAATCCCAGTTCTACTGGTCAGACAAAACCCACCTTTTCAAGGCAACCTGCCCCTTCGAGTGGTTGAGCATAGACTAAGGGACCCATCCTGTCCACCAACAGGAATATGTACTTTCTGAACATTTTGAATGAATATTCCCGCTTCGCCTTTGCCATCCCCTGCCGGGATATGACCACAGCCATGGTCATGAAGGCACTATGTTCTGATTCCCCTGCAAAATCCATAGCAACTGGGGGTCATCCTTTATGAGGACCTGTGCCAGTACTGGTTGGGAGATAAAGTGCCACTGTTTGGGGGGGGGGGGCAGTTCTTTTACCTCTTAAATCAAGAGGACTACACACCTCCTGGTGGCAAGATACCATCCCAAGATGCTCCATGCCACCAGGTCCACGGGGTATGGCCACGAAAGCAACATTGCATGAAAGGCCCCTTTCCTTCCCAGGAAGTTAGCATCTGGAACTACACGACCATCATGATTGTCGAACCCTGGGCTCTGAAGGCACATCAGACATCACAAAACTAACCCTCTGGTTGAGGAGGTCCACCTCCTCCATGTCAACCCCCAATATACCTACATAGAGTATCAGGATGTTTGACAGGGCATAGTCTTCATCTGGGGCCTGGCACATGCAAGAGGCGCTTCAACCTACCAGCCAATCCCCTCCCTGGTAACCCTGACCAACCAGCCCCACCCAAATTTGTGCCCCAAACTCCAACCCAAACAGCACCACTGTACCAACACCCCCTCAGCCATCGGAGGCACTGCCTGTGGCACAGACACTGCCCGGAAAATGACAGCTGTCCCACAGCAGACCATGACAATCCCAGCGACAGATGAGACCACCACACAGACTGAACCTGTAAAGGGACTTTGGAACTGCAAATGAACATTAAAACTATACCACCCCACTGGACTTCGTTTAAAAAGGAGGGATGAATGTGGTGCTACCACTATGTATATAGATGTATGTATGTATGGCTGGCCTGCCCCATGAACCTGTGACTCCTACCTCCCAGATATCCCCATAAAGGCTGTCACATCCAAACCCCTCCCTCAGTATCTGTCTGAGCTGTCACTTTAAGGTGATTAAAGCCTATTAATCAGGACTGTCTAATTGTGGTTGATCAGTAGTACAGGGTGATGTGTTCTTCTCAGGGCTGCATTGAAGTCTGACGAATTTATACAAATTCGGATTTTCTGTCCATATTTTTTCTTGGCGGCCACCATGGAGGACATCCACTCAGTTGGCTCTGAGACTGAAGTGATGACATCCAAGTCCTACATTCAATCCAGCTCAGCTTTGACTTTATCCTTCATTGCTACTAGAACCCAGTGCACTAGCCGGACTACAGGTTTTACCTCCAGGTCAAGCCGCATGGAGTACATCATTGGCAGGTTCCCCAGCTCATCTGTGAAAAATTAACAGTACTCAGAAAAGATGTTCTGTGAGAAATCGTCCTTGGATGGGGCTATCTGATGGACCTCTGTGCTGAATGAGACAAATCCCATGTCCTTGCACCCACTGAGGCCAAGCAGAGGCATGACATCCTCGCAGACCACAAAGGTTAGCACATGAAGCCATCCTTATACGAAACACCGCAGCCGTGCCATTCTGCTGCCTCCATAATCAACTAAGCTTGTAGCCTTGATGCATGGTTGACTTGTTCATCTTTCTCAGCTGGTTAAATGTCCTCAGTGACATGACATTGCATTTGGCTCCAGTGTCAACTTTCATCTTGGCCATCTTTCCGTCGACTTCTATAGACACGAAGACCTCGTTACCTCTGATCTAGGTTTCTGCCGTCTTTGTGGTGAGCCTATCGACATAGTACTCATCGTCGGGGTGGGGGTGGGGGTGGGGGTGGGGGGGGTGGGAAGCACAGTCGCTCCCTCTCTGCTCCGGTTCCAAATGGTCAATCTTCCTCTTGGGTCTGGTCCTTGCAGTGGCATGCTGCCTGGATCTGCAGCATCTGCTGAAGTGGTTCCATTTGCCACAGTTCCTGCACTGCTGGCCGAAAGTTGGACACATCTCCCTTCTCAGCATGTGATCACCTCCGCAGTTGCCACATCCTGTCCTGTCTATGGGGTGGCCTGACTGCTGGCTGGCTTGCTCTTCCATCTAACCTCCAGCCACTGTCTCTCACCAGTCCTGCCTGTATCATGTCGATGCTGCTGTGGAGAAGCCAGCCTTTTACTGTTTTCCTTGGCAGTGTCATACACCAAACACGTTGCGATGGCCTTTACTAGTGCCAGTTCACTGACTCGCAGGAGCGCCTTCCACGCACTATCGTCGTGAATGCCACAGACCATTCTATCTTTAATTAGTTCATCGTAAACATACCAAAATTGCAGGTATTCGTCCTGATTTAAAAAAAACGCTGACTTATGAGGGTATTAACTCGCCAGGCTTTTGATCTCTCTTGTTGAAATTGTGCATTTCCATAGTCACATTTCTCTAAGGTTTGCACATTTCTCTAAATTTATGCTTTAAACATTCAGGGTCCTCTCTCGACTCAACCAAGTTGGTAATGAGATTCCCATCACGCACTTTGCCTGCGTACACAAATGATCTCTCCCTTTCAGTGGCTTCTGGACCTGCCAAATTTAACAGAATGTACACCTGGTATGGGCAGGCTTATTGTTATGTGCTGCCACTATGAATATGTCATATTTCTGTTCAAAGATACGCCAGTTTTCTGCCACATTTCCATCAAGCGCGAGTGGGTCAGGCCGCCTGAATCTATCCACCATTATGGAAACTGTGCAAAATATAGTTATGGTTACTCACTGCAACCGATTTGCAATTGGAAGATTTCAGGCTTGGGCCAATTACAATGGAAAACAAAGCTGTGGTGCAGACCTTGCTCAACATTTGAATAAAGATTGAACAACCACCAGCACCTTCATAGTTGGCAACATCAACACAACAATCTCTAACCCCATTCTCCTCCTCTTCATATCTAACAAATTAGTCAACATCTAAACATCAAACCCTCTTAATGCAAGTGAAATAATATGACCAATTAATGAGGTTAATATTCAACTATTTTATAATTGATCAATGAGATTCGATTTTTTATTGAACAGTATATTTATTCTTCATTTTATTGAAAATTGAAGGGCATATACTTTGCATTGCATACGATACAATAGCAACCTTGAAAAAGGTATAATATACGAAATCCAGCAAAATACAATGTACACAACATTTATCTTTGGAACAGATTCCAGAATTGACCTTTTACACAAGTCAGGGGCTTGCTATATCCATTTCTTGGCCTCATCACCATCTCTCTCCAAACACTGATTGCTCAAGAAATAAGAGCAGCTGTGCTTGACATTAATGTAACTTTTGACTCAATATTACTTAAAGAAAAAACAACAAAATTGAGAAGATTCAGAATAAATTATATCAGGTAGAACAATAGAATACTAAATACAATAACAGGCCCTTCAGCCTACCTCATCGGTGTTGAACTATTTATTTCACCTCGTTGCATTGACCTGTAACCAAACTATAGCCCTCCCATCCATGTATCTATGCAACCTCCTCTTAAATATCAAAATCAATATCCACTACCTCCACTGTCAGCTCATTTTACGTTCTTATCACCCTCTGAGCGAAGTTGCCCCTAATGTTCCCCTTAAGTATTTCCCCTTTTACCCTCAACCCATGTCCTCTAGTTTATCTCAACCCCCATTTTAGTGGAAAAAGTTATTAGTATTTCTTATTTACACCTCTCATAATTCCGAATGCCTCTTGCAAATCTCCTCTCATTCTCTGATGCTCCAGGGAACAAAGTCCAAACCTATTCAACTTTTACCAACAACTCATTTCCAGCAAACTCCTTATAAATTTTCTCTGCAATCTCAAATCTTTCCTTTAAGTAGGTGACAACAGGTTGTGCAAAAACCCAAAAGCGCAGGGGGAGAGAGAAAAAATTAAGGCCATGGTGTTGAAGGATAAAACTGTGCAAAACATCTTTTCTAAACAACAAGCTTGACAAGGTTCTGGTAACAGC